>NW_022989927.1:291969-406269 GCF_902827175.1 Gymnodraco acuticeps
GAGAGAATCATTCCAATGTGTAGATAGGACAGTTAAAAAAAACAAAAAACAGTTTAAAAGGGGAGTGATAAAATAAATGATAGTAAAATATGCATAAATAGAAAGAAATAATGCTAACTATAGGTAAGATCAGAATAAACAAGTTTAAATGATTTGTTATTGGTTGTGATCGTATTCTAAAGATTTTGGGATTATTGAAAAGTATACAGCTCCCTTTCATCTGAGTGTTGAGAGCTGTATCCATAAATTCATGTTGTGCTCAAAGTGCACCAGATTTAACTTCAACATTTAAAAAAGAATCTTCCAGGATGTGAGGTCCACCCCCAAATAAAGCAGGTTAAAATAATTCAATTGCATTCATGTTCTTTTAGTAAACACTGAAAACGGGTCCCACAGACCCAAACGGCACACAAAGGTTAAAGGTCAGCATATAATAATGTTAAAATGTGCTAAATATATACACTGCAAAAAAGAAAAGAAAAGAGGAGTAAAAGTAGCTCACGACTTGTTTCATTTTGTGAAAGTAGCTCTCATCCTAAAAAAGGTTGGCGACCCCTGCTCTAAATGTTATAGGCAGCTACTATCTCTGTGTTGAATGTAATTAAAGCAGGATTTCCTAAGCACTAAGGTCCTCCTCGGGCTCTCAGATACTCCTGCAGCCAGCATCGGCCGTTTAGCCCTTGTTAGTTTCTGGATTCATACACTAGGCTGGGATTTCTCAAGTGTTAAGCCAAGTGATTGCCAATGCTATCTCAGATTTCAGGTGCAGACACCACATTCCCAGCTAAGGTCTGCAAGCTGAATTATACCACGGATATTTGAATACTCTGCTGATCTATTAGGGTCTACATTAGGTGGGGATTCATCCTAAGATTTTACACTAAGACACCAAGATGGTAGCTGCCCATTTTACCCCTTCTCTATCTCTGGATTAGGATTTATTCTTAATATAGCTTCATCTTCATCAGGGAATAACATTCAAACACATATGGTATGTCCATTATTATTTGAAGGAAACATTCAAAGAAGATCCAAATCATTGAAGGTTTGTGTAAAAATGCCTCGAGAGAGATGGTAGTCTTGGCTTTTTTTGGTAAGACTGGTTAATATTCACCTTACCACATTTAACTTTAATCGCCTTTATCATTCCTAAAGATGGATTTAAAAATACTTTACTTTTCTACAACTCATGTTTCTCCTCCACATCACGCCTACCTCTCCCACCATCTTCTATAATTGTTTCTGGATCTGCAATCTATTGATCCACAAGACCCAAAAAGGTCTAGAAAGATACAGAAAGCTTAGTAGGAGTTACTCTTTGACTCCCAATGACAACTTCAGAGCAATAGGGTACCAATATTGTTCTCAAAAGGACTCTATAAGTATTTGGCATGGATGTTCTTAAGATGTAATGATTTATTATTTATTTAAGTTGCTTTTTCTAGTGACAGGTTTTTCTAGGGCTATTTCTTGTTAACCCACTTCATTCAAACTTCCAACAAACAGCAACTCGTTATGTTGAAATGAACCGTTGACTCACTGAGGTTGATGTGAAAATGTGTTGGCTGTACGTGTATCTGTTTCCCGCTGTCCCCTCTCCCATTGCTGGCCTCTTTTTGATACTGAGTTAGCTTGCTGATCCAAAATCTGTTTCTAAGAAGTCTCACATGGCCAGCTCTATCTCCACACTTAGATTTACAACTGAGCAATTTTCTGACGTAGACTATTACTGTACATAAGCAAATTAAAATGACCAAAATGGCCTAAAAAAAACAAACGGCAATATAAGCCACTAATCGCTGATATACTTTATATTCGTATATACTCAATCACCTGACCCTAGAGGATAGTTTCTAAACTGTTGACATTTTATTGTCTGGAGTTACACAATCATTTGTATCAACTTTAAAGAATGTTTGATGCAGATTGAGGTCATTCGAGCTCAGCAGGGTTCTGTCCTGAAAACGCCACACTGAAACAAAAACACAGCCCTGTCTCCTAGAGGGTGTGTGTGAGGGTACGTACACATTGCGTACAGTATTACAGTATACAAGCCAATTCATCATAACATCTGTCAGGACGGCAGTATTGTAAACGGGATTATCAACAAGTACCCTCCCGGCGATGACCACAGAGCTGTGATAAGTCCTAAACACATTGATCTCTGCCTCTCTCTCTCTCTCTCTCACACACACACACACACACACACACACACACACACACACACACACACACCAGAGTTCCCGTTAGAATATTTTTTCGCCGGTCAACATGTCCGTTAAAGTTTAAATCTTCCGGACAAAATGAGAAAAGTGCCGGTCAAAGGTCTTCTTTGTTATTTAGTGTGCTTTAAAACAAATTGATATGATTCGATATTAAACAAACTAATTATAGTAGATTAACTACATTATTCAAAAGTGTACAGTAATTTACAATAACACGGGAATAATAAACGGAGCGCTCTCCCTCTCCTGACAGCCCGTCAGTATCATGCAGCTCGCGGATCCAGTAATGAGTGACCCGACAGTAAAACTAAACATATCTATAACTAGTTACGGTAGTTTGAGAGGTAATTAAAATAGCTACGTGTGATATTCTAACCTGGTGTGTGTTTTGTTCTGTGATCATGCAGAGCTGCGTGTCCACTCGTCAGCAGCAGCTGATCTCTCTCTCCCGCCAGATTAGACTTTACTCGCGTTTATCTCTATATCAATCAGATCCAGCTAGTTCTAGCTAATGATATGACTACCTGCTTATTAAAAGACACCTCAACAATAAGCGTCGCTATGCAACCGGGTGAGGCCACAAAGTATAGCGCAGCATTATGCATTTGTTTACATGCCCACCGGAACCCCAAGGCATTACCAACAGATCAACGTACAATCAACCCATACAGGACATCTCTTTCTCTACATTAAGTGTTAGACATTAGAGTTGACTATTCTTGTCTGTCACATACTCTTTTGTTTGTCACATAAATGGCGCAACTGATGTGGTATTGCGCTAAACGGAAATTATTTTGAACGGACACTTTGACCGGAGAGATTTAGATTTGCCGGTCTTCAGCATATTTTACTGGTCGTAGTCCGGTAATTACCGGCTAACGGGAATTCTGACACACACACACACACACACACACACACACACACACACACACACACACACACACACACACACATCCATACGTTTCTCATCCATCACACTGGTCTGTCAGCGTTCATCCAATCAGGTGATAAGGCCTGACATTACAGGGTGGACCTCTCTTTACTCTGTTTGTGGGAGTGTGACCACCTCTCTGATCTTGTTATCCACATGCCAATGACAAATGATCGCCTTCTCACTTGTGTATTGTGGTCAACAGACACACACACACACACACACACTGGTCAGCTTTACTCATCAGAGGAAAATTAATTACACAAGTGAACAAACAAGGCGGCCCTCTTCATCTTTTTCTGTTTGCTTTCTTTTCTTCCTCTTTTTCTCACCCTACAGTTCTTGGAAGTACTAACAGCATACGAGGAACACAAACAGGGAAATAAAAGTTCAAAATGACGGATTTGAGCTTCCAAATGAGCCATATCTATAAACATATATATTCCCTTTCATTCAAGCACAAAGCAGCTTCCCACTGCAGGTAGCAAGCAGGATTAAACAGAAGAGAGGAGAGGAGTAGGGAAGAGAAATGGAGAGAAAATGGAGAGATAACGGCAGGTTCATGTTTGGTTTGCGAGCTGCGGCGCCTAATGACGACATGGAAGCACATTTCCATATGAACGAGGCGCAGACACTTACAGCATATGCAAAGCGAAAACTCTCACAAACACACACCTACGCATACACCGCACACCCTTACGCACCTTTCCACCTTTCGCACACACACAGTCACCCACTTACCCACTCTCTCACTCCACCTTTCAAACACACTCACGCTGGCACATACACACACACCCTCTGCACACACCTTCCACCCCACCCCATCATTAATGCTTTCCTCTCCAAAGCGAAGGAGAAAGCCCTCCAATTATAAGCGACTCCTCAGCATTCGGGCTCAGCGCTGCATTTATTAGGAGCTCATTTGGCTAAGCAGGGCTAAACACAGCGCATCGCAGAGAGGCGGTTGGGCGGGGGGGAGAGGAAGATGCATCCTCTCTCTATGTCTCTGTGTGACATTAAAGGGAACATCCCTGTATTCTGTCCTAATCCAAACTGATTTGAGATGGCATAGGGGGGTTTGAGAAGCAGCGTTGGATTATTTGTTTATGGTGGGGGGGCTGAAATGCCTCTGCTTCCCCAGATTTACCATTTTATACCGTCTCGCGGCTCTTAATCGCCTCTCTTCCCCCAAACACAACCCATTTACAGTTCAAAGCGGCAGAGCCTATATCTATCGCCGGCTATATTACGATTAGTATTAATATCATCACCATATTCAGTGCTGAGAAGTCTCAGAGGGGATCGAGGGGAGGGCTGATCACAACAATACTGTTGCTGCCCAAATATGGCACCAGGCTTTTTTTTTTTAAAAACATGACCTTAGTGAGGAGACGTCTCTCGCTTTAATCATAACTGCAGCTTTGCTATGGTTTGGAGTGTTAGAGGTGTTACTCAGCACTTTCACAGATGGATTTCTCTCCCCCATGTTGGAAATCAGACAGTACTGTAAGTTTCCTCTATGCCTTTCATTTTGCACAGAAGACCCTGAGGCAGAACAATTAAAGTAAATCATTTGAATAAGGTGGATGACATCGTAACCTTGACAGCGAATCCAACTTTTCTGACTGCAACAGCAGAAGTTTTCTCTGTTTAAACCATAATTCATTTTATTAGTATCTCAGGGTCACATACTTTACATGGAACAGAGCCTTTGTTATACTATAAGTCTGATAATGTATGTGTATTTTATAAAGAATGCATGTTAGAACAATATTGTACTTATATTCTCTTATTGTCTGTTTACAAGGGCGGAACACCTTTAAAAAAAAATCCAATTACGATTATTTTAAAGGAAATTGTGGTTGTGCTGCTATAGCCTTATTTTTTCTTGGACTAAATGAAAATATTTAAACCAAAGATTTTACTAATGTAAGACCATCATTGATAGAAACATTGCAGTGATGTGTGTGGATTTAAATAAAGATGTGATCTCTTGTAAATATGAAGTAAGTGAAAAATGAGTAAATAAATAATTTAAAAAAATGTACGTGATTCCTGACTTTTCATTTGGAAGGACATTTTTCATTAGCTTTGTTGGCTTTGATAGGAGCGTGGCATTGTGGGCCAAGCGCAAATTCAGGTGTGGCTGTGTTGGCTGCTATTGGGAAATAACATGCCATTTATTTTTGATTCATGTAGAATGCAAACCAGGGATTTATTACATGTATGAGACATGCTTTGTGATTTTGAAAATAATTAACTAACATGTCTTCAATTTTGAAATATTTCCACAAGCAGAGTAGTGCAATCTATACCACCCAACAAGGATAAACTAGAACAGAAAATGATATCAGCTTCAGACTTGAATGTTTAATCTCTAACTTTGGATTGTTGGATTTTCTTAATATAGTTAATATAGTTAATCAATAATCACGTGACCTAAAACAAAGCATGTCTCTGGCAACTGTGTTGACACCTGGCCAAAATTGCAGCATGAAAAGAGGACATGGCAACACATATTTGCGACAAACATTGAAAGGATCATTTGAATACCTGAAGTCCTGCAATTTATTTATATTCCATATCTCTATGGATGACAACCACAGGAGGAGGTGGAGTACTAGAAAAAAGAGCAGGGGTGAAAATGGAAAAGAAAATATACAGAGAGAAATGTGAAAATAAATATGAAAACACAGATTTCTGAAAAAGGGATTGTTTCCAGAGAGACAGATAGATCTGGATGGGGAAGATAAAAAATAGCAGAGCAAAATAATTGGCCTCCCTCTGAGGCACTCAGTTTTTAAAGTGTGTTTTTACGTGTCGTCGTCACCGTGCTGCACAGCGGGCGTCGTTGGCGTGGAGCCAAACTCCATTTCTCCTCAACAGGCCCAATAACCACCCAGCTATCTGCACCTGGTCCAATTATTATCCTATTAGCAACAAATACCGCACAATTACTGCTAGAAACCCTCACACCCAGGCCGCCGCAGGCTGTAAAAACCCAGAGAGAGAGAAATTAGCAGGGAGCAGCAACAGCCGCGATCAGACAGCAATTAATCAGCAGAGACCCATCTCTCAATGTGGAGAACAGACCGAGGCCCAACACCTTTAGCTCTAATGGAGAGGGCTGATCAACGGAGGGGGGGGGTGGGAGGAAACAGATGTAGGCACACAGAAAATAATTATATTTTATTGCTGGTTTCTGTTGCATCGGTCGATAGCATTTCAATACTTCAGGGTTTTTGAGAAGCATTTAAAACATTTGAAAAGCATGTTTGATTGGTAGCAACCAAAGCAGTTTTTGGAAAGGGTTATGAATTAATCACCCATTTGTAATGTTATCAGCCCATCGTATGACCATTGTCAGTTGTCATTACGACTATTTGAAGGGTTCAGACAAGTCAAAAAGTTTCACCTAACATAATTCAACATGTGCTTAATGTTTTTAAATAAAAACCACTTGTGATTAACCATGTGCATGGATGATAACGCCATCAATTATTTTCTAGTAGGTGGAGCAGGGCCCTTCTAACTCATATAATGACACTGATATCCATTGAGAAGGCCAAGCCAATGGGCCAAAAAGATTTGAACATATATTGAACAAATTGTCTTGTTTCCTTTTCTGTTAAAATCAATAAAAACGAATTTGCTTTGTGATCCACACAGAGAGCGATCTAAAGACAAGATAAATGGCCACTAAACTTGTTGAGCTTCACCAAACAATTTATCAGTACTTTTTATGGAAAACTGCTCAGGAATGTATTTGCGCTTTACCCCTACAGTATAGGAGAATATCACAAGTAAGAAATACAGAATCAGTTTCTGAGGATTACAACAAATATATGTTGGCCATTTGGCAGCAGCAAGACCTTGTAAAGTTGCAAACAGTCGTGCAGATACAGAGCAACATAGGCATCATCGCCTTGACATCCTGGCAGACAAAGATTATAGGTATAGTGCCGGAGTAAACACTTCACCTGACAACAACATCCCAGCTGTCGCTGTGTTGTCCTGATAGGCTGAAGATGTCCTGCTGATACAAAAGAAAAACTCCAGTAAAAGATGCTCTCAGCATGCCAACATGTACCTGCTGCATACACACACACACACACACACACACACACACACACACACACACACACACACACACACACACACACACACACACACACACACACACACACACACACACACACACACACACACACACACACACACACACACACACACACGCACACACTAGCATTCATATTCAAATGAAAATTCTTATCTCTCAAATTGTGGCTCTTCCCTTCAGTTGCTTTTAATGCATGTCGGAGAGATTGAAAAGTAGGTGAGCAGGGGGAGAAAGTGAGAGAGAGAGAGAGGGGGAAATGCTGAAAGGAACATTTGGGTGAGTCCAAGGCGTCATCACACCCTCTCCCCTGACAATCTATCAGCCAAATATTTGACAAACAGACAGATGGATTGACCGACAGACACATTTATTTTGGGGGCCCTTTAGCCACGCCCATGATGGCTGTCAAAACAGCAGTTAGGAGGAGAGAGAGAGAGGGGTGTCTATCTTCTTCATCTTTCTTTAATGAAACATTTGCGTGCTTTTGGAAACAGTTAAAGCTGACAAGCACTCAAGTCCTGTCCAAGAGGTCTCACACATTCCCCCAAACAAACACGTACATATACAATTTTGGAGAATGTCATGCAACAAACATGTAATGTGTCCTTTCGTCTATAAGACACACTGGGTTCTTTGACATCTTCTTCTCTTCGTGTGTGTGTGTGTGTGTGTGTGTGTGTGTGTGTGTGTGTGTGTGTGTGTGTGTGTGTGTGTGTGTGTGTGTGTGTGTGTGTGTGTGTGTGTGTGTGTGTGTGTGTGTGTGTGTGTGTGTGTGTGTGTGTGTGTGTGTGTGTGTGTGTGTGTGTGTGTATCTTTGGCCTCAGGCTAGACTAATTCACGCAAGGCGATGGTCAACCCAGAATTCCTCCAAGGTCTCTCAGTCTGTGTCTGTTTTGCAGTCCTTGTCCTTCCATATTTAACTCTTTCTGTCTGTCTTCCTTCCTGATATCTGTCCGATCTTTTTTGTATTTGTCTCTGCTGCAGTCTGCAGAAAATGTTTCAGTAAAATGAAATATTGGTAGAGTGAGGGTCCAAGAAAATCTGTAATTGTTCACAGAAATGTACACTATGCAAACAAGAATTTGGTCATATTTGCAACTGGACTTAACGCAACTTTCTGTTCATATTATTAGATTTTGTGTATACTTGTCTGCAGAACTAGGACACCTTTAAATAAGTGAATTGTACATATTGTGTACACATTTTTTAAGCTGCAATGATAAGTTGATAAAAAAAACAACTGCAACAATTTGAGGAATCCATGGATACAAACCTGAACTCCAGATGAGCACATTGACGGGGATTTTTCACTTTTCTTCAGATTTCGGCGATCACTTGAATGTTTTTGAAGGCTATGAAGCCAAAGTAGACCTGCTATCAACTGCTTTTGTTTTTACTATCGGAGAAATCGATAGATAGCGCCAGATTCATTTCAGAAGTGGGGGGGGGGGGGGCAAAAAGTGCGTGTGTGTGATGGTCAAAGAAATGCTAAATCCACAGGCACTAGCAGAGTGGTAATCACTCCGCCTCTGGCTACAGCTAGGTAAGAAACTGTCGGGTTAGAAACTGCAGACAATGCAGTTGCTCCATCATTCCATCTCTCATTTTGTCCTGCTCAATACGCTCTTGTTTGACAAGCTGAATGTTGACTGGTGTTTGACTGAAGTAAGCACACTTTTTTTGAACACACTCTGTGAAAATGAGACTTTTCGTGGCTGTCCAGGAGGCTTGGGCACTTTTTTCAGTTATCAACTCCGGAGTTTACAAAGCTGTCATCTCCACATTTGGAGAAAGTTACAAGCCGTTTGACAGCAGCACATCTGCATATTTCACAGAAGGCTCGTTTAGTGGTTTTGCAAAGAATTAACCACTCTCTGTTTTTGTACCATTCTGCTTTGAAGTACCTTTCTCTTTGCCCAAACGATCTAGCGGTCTCCTTTCTTTCTACAATTAGCTGTGCAGCTTTACCCGTCTCAATGTCCCGACAACAGTCGCAGTCGGAACCAGCCTGTTTCGGTTCAACGATGCCGGCGGTTTTGACAGTCTCAGCGGTCGCAGAGCTTTGGGGTTCATCTGGCTGTGCTGGTTCTCGGGTTGAAGGGCCAGGCTCCGGAGTTGTGGATGTCAGGGATGTGACATTGAAGTTGTTGAAGTTCAGTTTTCTTTGACTGTATTTTATTTTATTATGCGCTGGTTCTTTTGACATGTTTGCGATATCAATAGCTAAGTTTATCTAGCTAGGTTAATGGCTTAATTCTCAGCGGGCATTTAAACTCGTAGGCCTACGTCAGAGATTCTCCGCGGGCATTTAAACTCAAACTTCACTTAGCACGCCCCCTAACCATGACGCTACCTAGTTCCGATGTCCAAATGTGCAGGTCAGTGGAATGGCAAGGACTCTGCGTAAACCGTTACTAGCAAGAACAGTCCTTCTCAGATTGCGTTATTCTTAGATGCGACTTTAGAGTAGAGGGGAATTATTGAAACGGGATGTAGTGTTCCGCGGCATCCGCCACTGCGAAAATGTGGGGCAGAGCTGTAAAGTGGCGGGGGGGGGCCAATGGCCCCTTGACCCCCCTACTTCCGGCGCCACTGGCGTGGAGATGTGGGGGCTACTTGGTGTACTCTGCAGTGTAGCTCAACTTAACACCAGTTGGTAACACCATGGAAAACTTGACACCAGCTCAAATCAATCCAACACTGTGGGGACAATAGCAAGAGTAAAGATATAAAATGTCAGAGGACTGTGTAGGGTACAAGAAATCAATGAAATTCACAAAAAACATAAACAAGTTTGTCTGAATGAGGGAAATTAGGCATGACCCCAATCATATCGAAGAGCTGTGAACTCAGGCCAGCAGTACGGAGCAGCAGATCAGAAGAACGCTTCAAGCATCAGTCTAAGAAAGACTCAATCAAAGAACGTATGAAAAGAAAGTGCGTACTAACTTCTTCCCAATCCATACCTGACTTTCAGTAAGACATTTGTAAATCCCAGAGGTTTTCTTCACACAAGGTCTGTGGTACTGGTAGAGTTATTGAGCAGTCATCGTCCCTGACCTGTAGAAAAGAGATTAGATCTACTTGGAGACAGAAAGTTCATTTTCATTTTCATACAGCGCGGCAGCAATTCAGCTCTCATATATAACCGACAACCCGAGACTTGACTTCCTTCCAGACGAAAACTCAGTCTTTATATTAGTCAATTCAAAATCGATCCTTTTTTAGTTTGCGTCTCTTTTCAACATGCAATGCAATCACATTTTCTCAAGGAAGGGAGACTATCCCTCAAGGAAACAAATCACTTTTTTAATATGAACTCATATATTTGTTTTGATGCCTTCGTCTGTGCTCCCATGAGCTTGTATAGCACCCCTTGTTGCTTCCTCTTCTTTTTCTCATTTTTTCACTTTTTGCATCTCCCTTTGCTTCTTCTTCTATTTTGTTCATTCCTTTCGTCCCTTTCTCCCCTCTCCTCTTTCCCTCAGCTTCCAGCCTCCCATTACACAAACACATCAAATCAAGTCTTTTCATTGTTCCAGATGCAAATTTAGCCCGGAATCAGAATTAAATAATCGTCTTCCTTTATACCATGTTGCATCCATCATAAGTGAGTCATTCACACACAATAGAATGAAAGTCTCATTTTATTGAGTCACAATGGCTCTTGGCAGCTTTTGTCCCCCTTCCAGCTCCCCACCCCATTCCCGTCTTGGAAAAAAAAAGCCCTCATCCCCAAATTTTCAAGAACTCTTATTATTACTAATCGTCATGTGGAGGCGCCCCCTTACATGTGCATCATGGGAAATGAGGGAGGTGTCACGAGGAGCTACGCTGTCTTGTTCTCTCTGAGTGAGTGGATAAGTGCTACATGTCAGTGTCATGTTTAAAGACGCGCTGCATGATATCTTTGTCATCAGGGCCGACAGAAATCACGGTCGGAGACGAGCGGCGCAACCGCTTGTCACAACAAACCTCTGCAAGGGGGGCATGCGGCGCGATGGAAAGCTGTAATTTAGAATCAAATGAATTATCTATGACTTCAGTAAGTTTGTCAGGGAGACGAAGACGTGACGGCTCGGGACAGAAAATGTTAATGTTGTGTTGTAAATTACTGCGGCTCCAAAAATTATTTCAGCTGTTGAGGAAATGTAAAAAGAAAAACGAACGAAGGGCCTAATTGAATTTGTAAAGTACATGTGGAGATAATAAGATGGGGAGCAGATGATGTGTTAGCCGTGGCATTTATGAAAATGACAATGCAGAAAAGTGCACAAAGGCCCTGTCAGATAAAGAGGAGTTAGTATCACAGAGGATTGTGAGGTACAGTATAGGGTTTTTAACCAGTTAGAACACTATCTCTGAAAGGATCCTGGAGGAATAGCCTTTGCCAATTTCAACCTGATTTGGTTTGTATATATTCATGAGTAAGGTAATGAATTTTGGATCATCTGCAATAGGAATGTCCAAGTAAGTGGTAATTGCAACAAGCTAAAAACATTCTGACATTTACAATAAGGACGAGTAACATGAGGAGTCAGGTTGGCAGGCCATAAACAAACTATGGGTCCAACCGATTTTCGGAACCAATTTTTAAAAAATAATTATAAAGGTGTGTACCAGAAATAAAAGTTAGTTTGTAAACTGTGATGAATTATATATACCGAATATATTTATGGGCCATTGTCAAGGTTTATTTTTGTTTTGTTTTGCTAAGTTAATGTTTTGCCCGAAGAGTTGAAAGCTATAGCTGAGCAGAAAGACCCAGCTGCGAAAAAAGGACTTGTGAAGTCATCACATTGTTGCATCTAACTCGGTATAAACAAATAAACATTTGAACATTTCCAAATCTGAACAATTGAACCACACATGGTTAATAGAAAATTATAATTGAATGAACAGTTTTAACGATGTCTAATAACACAAATGTACAATCCGAATTTTAATAGAGTGGAATCCTTCTTTCCACAAGCGAACATTTGCAATTGATGTGCCTGCATACATACATGTTCATTTATTTAGTCACAAAAACATCACAAACTCTTGACCCATAATGTCACATTTCTGCCTCCTAGAGCAAAAACTGTCGCTGACAAAGGTGGGGAAATGTTTGTGGAGCGAGTAAATTGCTGGTCCAAAGCAACTGTGTACTCACTCTGCAAGTAAACTCTTGCCCAACATTTGACCCAAAGTTGAACCTATATTCAGAAAGCCTTTATGCTCTTTAGCACAGATTTCCTTTTTCCTTATAAAAAAACCCATTGTTTACATGCTGATGTCAGCCAAAAGAAAAAATAATGGCAGAAGGTCGCACTCTGTTTCTTGTTTCACTTTGACACTTTATTGACTTATTAATCATAAAGCATTATTTCAAATGTTATCTAAAACTTGTGTTCTAATAAGAACACACATTGCAAATGCTGAAAGAGAAAAATGAAGATCACATTTTATTAGACTTTTCCACTTATCTGCTTGGAATTCTTTCAAAGAAATCTCTCAGAACTACCAACTCATTTCCACTCAGGGCCATCATCACACAGCTGGAGCCTATCAATGTCTAGAGTAAATTGACTCCATCAAAATTGGATTTATTGTTCAAATTGAAACAAAAAACAAAACATTTAAGAATGGCAAACCCAGGTTAACTGTAAACTCAATTAAAAAAGTTGGGAAAGGTGAATAGTGGACTTGGCCATGAGTGGTTTCAGTTACAGACAAGACCTTTATAATCCTCCTCTATTTACTATTTGTATTTCATCTCTGCATGTTCTGCACTCTCTGGTAAAACGTTTAATCAATAACTTAGGGCAATATTTCTTAACGGAAAGGGAAACGTATCATATCCCATGTTTTGTTACAAGTTGTACTGACAGTAATCAATACCCTTAGGGGGCTCATTCATTGACAAAAACCACCAGGAAAAGTGCTGAAATATGTGATGATTTTCATTATGGCAACTGCTTTGGCCTAGAATATGATTATTACAGAAAAAGGGTGCTTCATTTCATCACAATCTTAGCTTAGTTCGCTATCCATGTGTGTAGGTAGTCATATATCGAATATGAATGTACATTTTGTGTGCTTTTGGCCCCAAACTTTTGAAGTCTGGAAAACCTTTAAAGGTACCCATGAAGAAATGTCACTGTGGTAATTGGGGAAACCATCTTGCAGTGGAGGGAAAATGAACACCAATGACCTCACCATTTATTATGCTTTGGTTAATATTTACATATGATAAGAAACATAATGACAAAATGTCTAAACAAGTACACATACAGATAGCTTTCAAACAATTGTTCCTGTTGTCCCGTCTATAAGAGAGATCTCAGGTGGAAAATATAATAAAAATAACAATTTAAAATACAGACCAAAACTTAGGCTTAAGTGAAGATTTCTGAAAGAGAGGAAGAGAGAGGAAGAGATGAGAGGGTGGGATGGAGTGATCCAAAGAAAGAAAAAAAGATAGAAGGACAAAGAGAGAAAGAAAGAGAAGGAGAGCGAGAGAGATTTGGAGGAGGTTTTAATTGTTTTCCCATGATGCTTAGAGGAGGGCTCAAAGCGTCGGAGCAGAAAGCTGTTGGAGGGCCTATCGTCCTGGCAACCATGCCTGACCCCTTACACACAAACACACACACACACACACACACTGTGGTTCATTTAGTCTGACATCAGCAGGGTGGAATGCAAAGGGGGGAGAGGGGGTTGATTGGGATCAGGAGGCGCTATGAGGGTGTGGGGGGGGGGGGGCATTGTGATGATGAAGAGTCGAGAGAGGAGGAGAGATGATGAGGCAGGCAGGCAGGCAGCAGAGGCTCTTGGGAGTTTGACCAAAGTTGTCAAACTGAAGGAAAACAAAAAAAGTTGTAGACAATAAGACATGATGAGTTTGTTGGGTGTTACGTTTGTTGTTCCAATGTTATAACCCACAAACAGGAATCGTGTACACCAATTGCTTCTTTAACAAAGTTTAAGAGAGATACTTTCTTTAAACGTGTAAAGTTACTATCTTTGTGAGGTAGGTATTGTTCCCACTGTGTCGTTAAATTCAAAGTAGTGGGAATCAGAGTAGTGGGAAGTGAATTAAACTGTCACTTTCTCATAAGAAATACACTAGTGTTGCGTAGGAAGATGATGACTAATTCTGTTGGAAATAAGTCAGATTGACAGAGGTGGGATGCCATTTCTGCACAATTCAACTTCAAATCTCCAAGAGGTGATGATACCACAAAGACACCAGCATACTTTTTGATTGGTAATAACTGTTATTAGTGACACTGAAGTAGTAATTTGCCAAGTTTCTCATCTGTATTATCACTGTTTCATATTCTGAGCCAATGCTAAAAGTATACCACCAATTTCAGTTGTACAGAAAATGTATAAAACATGTCAGTATGAGAGGGGGACATCAATCTGTTGAAAACTATTTTGCTTGATTTTGTGTACTTTTGGTTTTGCCTATGTTCTGTAGTTCCAAGTAAACTGAGGAATAACTTAGGGGTACAGCAAACAAATATATTGGCATATATTTGGCAGCAGTTTTTGTTTTCCTCTTTTCCGTTTTAACATGACAATGATCCAAAGTATGTTTTAAAATAAAAATGTTTTTCTTGGTTTGGTGTCGAAGAACCAGGTGAACAACATACTGGTCTGAAAAGTGAACCCTGAAGTGCCTCAAACATGCATTTCACTGGTTAAAAAACCCCTCTGATGCTCACTTTAAAAACAGTGTAATTTAACACCTTATTACAGTTATTCATTTAATTGTGTTCTCAAATAGATATTCCCCTGTTGCCCATATATTGTTTTCTTCCATTTCAACCATATAGGAGTTGTAGAGCTTCTCAAGCCCTCCCTTGGCGGTTGACAGCTGTAGAGTTTGAAGGTGAATCTGAGCGGTCATCAGACTGCATCGAGGTTGTCACCCACAGGCGAAGTAGGATGTGAGTTGTTTTTAGGTTTGGGGAACTTTATAAGGTCATTGAATACTATCCTGTATTTACACCTTAAAGCTTGAAAACAGCCAGACCGTGCACACAGCTTGCCCCCCTTCCTCCCTCTGTCAGGCGGTTGAAGCATTGGACTCCTTCTCCTTCCTGTGAGAAGAGAAACTTGTGTTTGTGGGGATGAAGGGATGAAGGGATGGAGGGATGGAGGGATGGAGGAAGGAGCAGAGGGAGAGTTCTTGGCTTCTTTGTTTCCAGGCCTTGATGTGTGACCAGCAGCTCTCCTTCCCTCCTCCTTTCCTCCCTTCATACGACATACTGCCCAGCTCCTCTCCTTCTTCTTCCCTTCTTCCCTTTTTACTCTTTTCATCCTGCCTTCTGCTTTCGTGTCACTTCTTTCCTCCTCTCCTCTTTCCTCTTCTCTTCTCCTCTTCTCTTCTTCCTCTTCACCTCCTCATCCACCTCTCCTCCTCTCTTGCCCACCCATACTGTCTCCACAGGGAGCTGCTTCACACTGAGAATGAATCAAAAGGCAAAGGAGAGAAATATCCTTTCAACATGCATGCGCACACACACACACACACACACACACACACACACACACACACACACTGACATACACACACAGACACACACACAGACCAGAGGACTGTGTGGGAATGAACCAAGGGGCCTCGCTCAAATCCTTGTCTCTAGGCAACCAGCAAGGATATGCTGGGGGAACAGCATTAAAGTTGGAGAAAAACTAAGAAACACACACACACACACACACACACACTTTCAGAGTCTCGTTCTCTATATTTGTAAAACCAATCAGAAATGTTGAGCAATACAAAAAAGAAAGACGAAAGGTGAGTGTGTGTGTGTGTGTGTGTGTGTGTGTGTGTGTGTGTGTGTGTGTGTGTGTGTGTGTGTGTGTGTGTGTGTGTGTGTGTGTGTGTGTGTGTGTGTGTGTGTGTGTGTGTGTAGAAATGATTAAGTGTCACACTGAGTGTTGACCTTCAGAGGTTTGACTCAAAACCAACAGTGAAGCAGAGGTGAGCAAGAGCGCAAGAATGTGTGTTTGTGTCAAGGAAAGTGTGTTAGCACTAAGGTTGAACGCAACAAATAGTTACTTGTGTGCATGTGTGTGTGTGTGCGTGTGTGTGTGCGCGTGTGTGCACGTGTGTGTGTCTGAGTGTGTGTCTGCTACCTCTGCAGCTGGCCCTTCATCAGCAGATTAATAAGCTTTGTTGCCACGCCGACCGGAACCTAGTGACAACCATCCAGACCCAAGGCATTATGGGTAACGGACTGACTGGCCGCAAGCTGGCCCTGTTTTTACAGCTCTGTTTTGTCCCACACCACACTTGTGTGTGTGTGTGTGTGTGTGTGTGTGTGTGTGTGTGTGTGTGTGTGTGGTGTGTGTGTGTGTGTGTGTGTGTGTATGTGTGTGTGCGCACACAAGTGTTTGATGGTTAATTGCCCCTCTCTTGCTACCCTTCTTAATGACATCACTGCAGTCACAGATGTTTTTTTCCCACTTCTAGGATCTCTGGACACACAAACACACACACAGACATGCATTTATATATATTGACACTTCCAGGTTTTTGATCCCCTCTCTCACTTATTCTATGTTGTGCTTACAGTCTTCTTCATCTTTTTTCTAATTGTTTGTTCCACAATATTGTGAAAAATAACAGACAAAGAAAGTTGTTTTATGCTGTTGCAGTAGAGTTTGGGTTATGATATGATGCGTTACTTACTACGTAACAACAAACCATGCAGTGTCCATGTTAACTTAAAAATAGCTTTGTTCAGTCTAACCACTTTGCTCTAGATTTCCTTTAACCAGCATTACATACCTTAAAGGAGCACTTCTCAGATTAACTTATTCACTGCTATGAAGTTGGGGAAATCAAAGGAAAAAATATCAGATGGTCAACATTTAAGCAACAAAGGTCAAGAGGATGTATGTTTCAGTCTCTCACGATCCTACATTTCCCATAATGCAACCCAGTAGGGTCTCTCATTAGAGCCACCTGACTCCCCACACTTTATGTGTAATACAGGCTTTGTTTTATAGATTTCAGGCCACATTTACCACGCTCAAATAACATTACGAGTTGTAAACTGAGCTTTATTGGTAACAATATTGGAACAGACCTTCAATTTGGGCAGATATGTGTGTGAGATCATAATGCAAATAAGTCAGAATTAGGATAACTCTAAGTGTAGTACTCTTTTTATGAGTTATAACCATCACCTTTCACTTTTTTCTGACTTGTTAGCCTTGCATTCTTGTCCTACAGGAAAGTGTTGACGGTTGTTGAATGGACTGTGTGGCTCTGACCCTTGACCTCCCACAGTGTTCGGTTGTAATGTTGGCGTTCTAGCTTTTTCAGGTTATTGTGCAGTTTCCCCCATTGTCATTGTTGCTGCTGTGAGCACTTTCCTCAAAATTAGATGCTGAACTCTTTTTTTTGTGAAAGTCAGAGTTTTCAGACAGAGACCTAAAGGTCAAGTCCGAGACGAGGCGAGGGCATGCTGAACATTCGTGACAAATGTCTTTCATTGATTCATCCATATAAAGCTTTTTTAACTTTTTGTCAATATAATTACGAATGGAATACAACACTTTGTGGTTTGAATGTAAGACAAAGCAAACTCAAAAGATGACTCTACCTTTTTATCACTAATAATGGAGAAATACATTTGATAGTGGTGTGATGTTACATAAAAAGCGTCAGTTACAATTAAAGGCCACATAACAGACATTAACGGCGTCCCTCCATGAAGTTGAGAGTGTAGAAAGTGTGGTGTTTTCCCAAAACTCAACCGATTTAGGGTTCACTAGTAACTACCCACAACCCCCTCTGTTTACTCATTGATCTCCTTCTCTTTTTCTGTATACCACACTTCTTAAGTTAAATAACTTTCCCATCATTTCTGTCCTCCTTCCTACTTTTCCCATGCCTTTTTTCCTTTGTCACACTTTTACTCTTTGTCACAAACTCTCACTGCACTCTCTCCTTTCTCTCTGGCTCCATTGTGAGACCGTGCAGTTGCAGTGTCCCCTGGTGGCTGAATACGGTGACAACACAGCTTAAACATAGCCAGTCCTGCTGAAGTAGTTGCTACCTAATCTTTATTTCTCTTTTTTTGCAGCTAAAGAAGTAGATAATAGACAATTTAGCTAGCAGCATTAATATTCAGTCTTCTGGGTATTGAATTTCTCCAAAATAGGGATCAGGAGTTTTTCCAGACAGTCTGGGAATATGATAATTCTCTTGGATGATCAGAAAATAATATGAAATGTCATGAAAAGTTACTTTCAAAGAATATTTCAGAGCATTATGTTGTTTTTCATTGCACGACAGGGTGCAACCAGTGAGGAAATATGACAGACATTAAGGGCTAAGGCAGGAATAGAAGCATATACAAAATAAAATATTATATACGGAATAATAGCACGAGTCCAGGGAAGCATTCTCGCTTGAGCAATATAGGAAATGTTATGCTGTGATCATGAAATTCATATTTTAAGATGACTCCAAAACTGCTTTCATCTCCGGTGTGCTTGTGAAACCACATTAAAGCAGCCGCACCAATAGAACATGCCAACTTCGGTCTCGTCACGAGGAGTGTTCCTGTCAGATCATTTCCCTCACTTTTAATTTCTGATGCTTCTCTGAACAGCTTCTAAAGTTGAATCAGGCTCTCCCCGGGCGTAATGGAGACATGTGAAACCACTTGCAGAGCGCTTTTTGGCTCAGGTGTGATTTCCACAAACAGGCAAGATGATTGACATTGGCTGCCAGACAAGAGAACATTTCTCAGTCAGCACATTTGTGTTAAGACTGAAGAAGAGAACAAAATAGAATAGAGTGTATCGAGGAGGAAAAGAATGGATTAGAATCAAAGTAAAAGTTTAAAATCACTTGACATTTGGTCTGTGTTAAATTATCCATGACCGTGGGCCTCAGTGAAAGCTACTTTGTCTGACTGAGCTCTGTCCGTCTTAATGAAGCTAAAAGAGTCTTAAACAGCTTAACACAGTCTTCAGGTTTCTACCTGTGTAAGGCAATACAGTGAGTGTAATGATGCACAGAGCAATGCTGTGTGTGTGTGTACGTGTGTGTGTTTGTGCAGAAGAGAGTGAAGCTGTGTGTACGTACTGTACTGTATGCATGTGTGTGTGTGTGAGAGAGAGTTAGACAGAGCCGGCGAAAGCAGAGACGACATCAGAGTCCATATTAAAGGATAATTACAACTGAAACAACAGGAGACTGTTCCCATGAAGAATCCTGGGATTATCAATGTTTATTGCTCCTTTACATTGTAGAGGTTTCATGCTGGAGTGTGCGTGTGTTACTATTCGTGATCTAAAAAAGTCTTCACAACACTCTTCACACACTTAAGCAGATTGGTAACTTCTATATGCAGTGTTAACACTTCAAATGTAGGATATCCTAGTTCCATAGAATGGTCAATTGTAAATAAAAACTGCAATTTAAATCCCAACTTTGATACCTGCACCACATTTTGCATCCGCTCTTGTTAACAGTAACCATGAGGCCGATCGAACCATGAAGGCAAGGCATGGCAAGTTTAGCACCTTTCAACACAAGGCAATTCAAAAAATGAAAATCACTTGAGCATTAAGATATAATGCAACACATTGTAAACTGACATTTAAAAACAGTGATTAAAAAGCGAGGAGAATAAAATAAATAAATAAAACCAGCTCAAATAGAAGGGGACTTTAACCTGACATTATCTATAGGTTTTAAATACCATAACATCAAGTCAAACACCCATACGTGTATTTTTCTTTTATCGTATAAAGGTTTTCTGTTTTGATATAACAAGTCCTAAACAACCAGCTTCCTCCTTACATAGCATACATGTGTCATATTTGTTTAGTATTTGTTTAGCTTAGAGGCATTTTGCTGGAGGATTGCAACAATAAACGTCAGGATAGACATCAAAAGACGATTTATACCACCAAGTAAGACAGTAGGCAACCAGTAGGAGAAACTGCAGAAAACAGAGACGGAGACATTTTGAAAGAAAGTATTGCTCAAGGCCTTTTCTTTACCCAACATTGTGTGTATCGCATTTGAAGGTTCACAATAATATGTGTGGTATGTCAATCTATCAAGCTATTGTTGCACTGAGCACAAAGTCAGCTGTTCTAGACAACTGTGTTTTTCAGCACTTCAGAATCCACATTTCCGTGGAAAGATAACTCTTGCTGCCTTTTGACTTGCTCATACATAGTCACAATTGCACTACCCGCATTTTCTGCTTCAGTTGTGAACTTTTAGTCTATACAATTAAAACTAATCCATTAATATTGCCCTCTGTGTTTGAGGTTTAAGTTCAAAGTATGGGCGCCATATAGTTTTCCTACTTTTCAGGTCTGGAATTGTTTTATTTATACGCACTAGACTCACCTCTCTCATCCACTAATGTGTGTCTTGGTTTTGGTTTTCAAACCCAGTCAAATCAAATGCATGTCCACTTGGGATACTTTGCTAAAATGTAATTTCACATTTGTCCCCTCAAACGTTCTTGTTTCATTGATTATTTAATAAACTGATGAACACATGTAAACCTGCATACAGTATGTTGCATACGTCTTGAAAGACAATGGCTACAATTCCAGATATTAACTGTTTTGTACCAAAGTTTGGCCCCAGCACTGGATCCCTGAGATTCATCAGGATCGGCCCACCGATGTCACAGCTCCCTGCCCGAGCCCCCCCTGTGAGACAAAGCCAGAGTCCCAGTAGAAAATTAGCGCATTTAGCTGTCATCGCCAAGATCGCTTTACAATCCCAAACGCAGCATTCACACAGAGGGCCCAGACCTCTTTTCTCTCCCTCCATCCATCCAGCCTCTCCCCCCTCCCTCACCCCCAACCCTGGCCTGCTTGCTTGCTTTCTTTCTTTGAGTAGGAAAGGTGATCCCCTGTATAGCTCAGAGATCAAGACAGGAAGGTGTAAACTGCAGATAAATGTGATCAAGTGTCTCCGCTATCACAAGCCCTCACATCGGAGTGGCTGGCTGGGTTTACCCCCCCCCTCCTCCCTCCACACCAACATGGATTAGCCCCCCCCCCCACCCCCTCTTTGTGCCTCTCATTGGAAGCAGACAGATGGAAGAGATGTTCAGACGTTTTGGACTTGCAGACCTTTCAGAACGGCTCTCACTCGTAAAACGACACTGAGCGGTTATCTTTTACGGACCTGTCTGTCTCAAAGGTCATTTCATGGTCTGCTGGACAATTTAGGCAACAAACCACAAACACCTTAATGAGATGAAGACAGGTAGATAACATTATATTCAAAGGAAACTTACATTGTAATTGTTCCTCTGCAATAGGCCACTTTCAGGCATCGCAACAAGCTATAAACACAACCCCAACATTATCACCTCATCAAGTTGTTAGCAATGTGTACATTCTAACAGACAACTTAGCGCCACATAACAAAACCCCCTTCATTATCCCTTTCCATATAGCTCTGTTTTGTTTTTCACTTAATGTTTTGTTGCTGGTTGTTCTACTATGTTCACCAGCAAGTCCCCAATGTATCTGTTGAGAGTGCTGGACAGGTAGCATTTGGAAACAATGCTGATGAGAAACTAATGACTTAATCCAAACTGGGATGTTGCCAGAACCAAAACAATGTGATAAAAGACACTAAAATGCTCTGTAACTCCATAGTCAAGTAATAGGTAACTTTTCACTTTTGTCAGCATGTGTTGTGGTAAAAGACAACAAGTTTGAAAAAGGAACAAATCTGGTGCGCTTACCTGATTTCTGCTTGCTCCTCATCTCTGCTCGAGGCTTGCATAATTCAAGATTCAAAGGTGTATTGTCATATCATATACACAACTACGGTGTAGCATGTAATGAATGAAAAACTCTGAACACACCCAATTCACATTTCTTACATTGTACAGTCTAGCCGATCCATGTTGTAGTGTGGGTCATGAAGGCCTCATGTTTGACAACAAAGAACAATGTGTGCAATAAAAAAGATTCTGCTGCATCAATTGTTATATTTTTCTAAAATAATGCATTTTTAGTCCAATTATGGAGTGCAATGTTATAGGTAGAAGACTAACCTTAATTTAGGTACTTACAATCTGAAAATCAACACTTGAGTACTTCAGTGCATCTCTGTTCGACTGTCAGCAAATGGTGTCTAAAAAAGAAATATCATTTCTGGAGTTAATACGGATTATGAGAGATGTTCTCTTTAATAAACCGCTTTATATGAGTCCTTCTATTACTTCAAACTCTTTCTTAGTGAGTGACTCACCTGAGAAATGTCCATGTAGTTCAGTGTAATCTAATCTGCAGGTCAGCGAGGTCAGGAACAGTTAGAGGGCTGAACCCTCAAGAGCCGGCTCCTCTCATCACCGGCTGGAGATCTCTGCTCATATCTGCACCAGGCCCATTGTTGTTCATTTAGAAATAAGCTTATATAAATGCTGCAGTTAAGACAACACCGCAAAGTCAAAGAAACAAGTATGATACCCAAGTCTCTGAGAGGCAAATGTTACATATGTTGAAAACAAGAGTTTATATCATAATTAAAAGTGATTATTTCCATAGTAATTGGCGCTAATAACATGGATCTGGACACAGGACACACACGTGCAATTAAAGGAATACTTAACCCAATAAAATGGCAATTTATTTTCAAGTTCAAATTATTATCCAAGTCTCATTTATCCAGTCCTATGCTTACTACATGCAAAATACAAGTATTATTTTCTCTTAAATTGCCACTGTTTTTGTATCATTTCATTTAATGATCTATGATGACATTGTGCTTGAAACGTGGAATGAAAATATCAGATATGTGATTCATGATTCTTTGCCAATGCCCTGATTCGACTCTTACAACTCATGCTGTAAATTATGGCCACAGGCGCTAGTCCTATGGCTTGTTTCAGTACGTACTCGCTGCGCAATATGTTTATATACACACTTTTTCAAATACACTAGAAAAAAAAAATTGCTTAAATATTTTGCCACTGACAACATTGTTTTAGAAGAGCAGAAAACATGTTGGAACATGTACTTAAACTGACTTCTTGCAACAAGTGACTCATTTTGGTTTTGTTGTGTTATGCTAGCTTTCTCTTCCATTAACTTCTGCCATTAAAAACATGGCAAAGTAATGAATATACTGAAAGACCATATAGACTCTGTTTTCCTTCAATGTACTTATTTTTCCGCGGCATGAATATACGTCTGAGTACTAACTACACTATTGACACTTATTTTCTTCCACTTTCCCTTTTTTTCTGTTTCTCTCTCGCTCTCCTTCTTGACAGTTCACATGTCTGATAAACCATTTATCCCTCCAAGGACGTTTTTCCCATCCGAGCGTCCATCCAGTGAAATTACACACTCAACACATAATGGAGTCTGTTCCTATCGTCTCCGCACAGAGAGACCCAGAACCCACATCTGCTCCCGAATACCCCAGACAATAAACAATTCACTCCTCATGTTCAAATCTCATTTTTCGGACAAAGTCTTGACAATAAAAAGAAATAAATTACACCGCAGCTGAAGGGGCCGCCTTAGCCATCCTGGAGACGTAGGGAAAAGTTTTTCTCAGAGTTTTACCATGGCGAGCAGATTCCTCTGAGCTAGCCATTATCTCTGGGAGGAAGTTAATTAAAGTGGCCCAGTCTGAATCAATGGGGGAATTTGCTTCCGCGCGACGGACAGACCGACGGACTGACGAGGAGAAGCGGAGTGACGGCCATGACACCACTTCAGAAGAGAAGATTAGCCCAGAGACAAAACTCTGATCAGCCCTACAGTGCGCTTCTCCTCCTGGATTACTCCTCTCCCACCCCTTCCCTCAACTCCTTTCTTTTTCTATCTCTCCCTTTTCTATCCATCCATCCACGCCTCCCCCATCATCCATCCCCAAAAGAACTTCAGGGGGCTTGTCTTCAAAGCTTGTCTCCTCCTTCCATCCCTGTAATTCCTCACATCATTACCAAGTTTCCAAAACTTAATTTTAGCAATTACACACGCAATTAATTAATAAATGTGCTGTCATTACAGCCCCTTGTGTGATCTGAGCCCTATGAATGGGAGGTTGGAATAAAGTGGTCAAATGAACTGGGAGGGCTTCAGAGAGAGGGAGGGAGGGAATGAGATTGTTATTAAGGGATTGCAGAGTTAATCGGTTGAGGGGCTTCTGCTCTATCAGAGGCAGAAGTCTGCGGGGAGAGCGAACGAGAGACAGACTGAGGGAGAGATAGGGGGACAGACAGAGAGGAAGAGGAAGACGGCTAGAAATGTATAGAGAAAAAGAGCGGAAGAGGAACAGACAGAAGAAAGACAGGATGAGGAGGATGGAAATGAAAGAAAATAAACCAGAAGAAACAAAAGAAAACTAGAAGAGGGGAGAGACAGAAGACAATAGGAAAGGAAAGAGAAAGTTGGGCGGGGGTGGCTCTATGGATCGTGCATAGTTCAGTGTATCGGATTATTAATGAGATCAGGGACTTATCAGGTCACAATGCAAAGGCATAAAACACACTTGTATACTGTATAACGCACACACAAAAAGTGCACCTCACTGCCTTGATAGTCTCTGTGATAAGAGTTGAGTTTGAGCATCAAGAAAGAAAGATGAAGAAATAAGAAAGATTATATTGATCAAAATTGTGGTGAGGCAATTCAAGAACTTTTCTTCTCTTTTCTTTAAAATTTGAAAGCAATAATGTGTCTTATAATGAACAGAGATGTTTGCTGCTAAAGGTGCACTGCTGAACACATTATATAATTGCAAAGTTGAGTAACAAACTCTGATGTTTTTCTTCTTGTTTGTTGATACGAAAGATACGTTTCCTGAATCTGATCCAAATGTTCGGTGCGGACAGCCAGGCAGACAAACAAGGTGCCGACTCATTTATCACTTCACTGTGTTGACGGGAATCACACCTGATATGAGGAACGGGATCAAATGACATGTGCTGTGTGTGTGTGTGTGTGTGTGTGTGTGTGTGTGTGTGTGTGTGTGTGTGTGTGTGTGTGTGTGTGTGTGTGTGTGTGTGTGTGTGTGTGTGTGTGTGTGTGTGTGTGTGTGTGTGTGCGGCGTGCGTGCGTGCGTGTGTGTGTGTGTTTTGGTTGGATATCAGATGCACAGAATAAGAGCTAAGTCCATTAGCCAATATTCAGCTTCATCAAGCTTCACAGAGCAGCAGGGCTGATGGCAGATGTATGATCACATGACGTGTCTTGTGGAAACCTTTGACATTTATCAGACTGAGCTGTTATGAGCTTTACACATGCGACCAGTTTGATTGTAGTGGGTGTTAATATTCTTATTTTTCATGTTGACCAGGGGGGTATACTACGAAGCAGGATTTTCGCTTAGCCGGCTAACTTCAGGGAAAACTCTGGGTTTCCGGTCCTACGAAGCTGGTTCTCTTTTTAGCAGGCTAGATCTCCATGGTAACTTATGCTTAGCGCCTAACCTCCTCGGGACCAGGTTAGGTTGCAGGCTAAGAGCTCAACTCAGTGAAAGCACTGCCTGCTGACCAATCAGAGCTCAGTGTGCGGAGTTTAAAGCGATCAAGTCATATTACAAGAGAAAGGAAATACAGAAAAGCTGCCGTCGCAGGAAAGACGGCCGGCAAAAATCACCGACTGTGTGAACGTGAACATTAATAGAATATCACCTCCCATCTTCAGAGCAATCGACTATTATAACATTAGCGTTAAGAAAGCTTACTTAAATATCTGCCACAACATAAGTAACCGGATCAGAGTAACATTAAGTACAGTCCGCGGCATATCACTTCATAATGTATCATATATTTTCTTATCTGAGTCAGCTGAGCCGTATCTGGCCGTGCAACACTCAGTGTCACATACTGTATGCAGAAGTATTATTTTAAGCAACACATTAAGTTGACGAAACACTCGAGACAAATGTAATTAAAGTCAGATCCACTCGTGTCAGTGATATCATAAACCTGTTAATGTACGCATTCAAACACTTTTTTCTTTTACCAGCTGTATTCACCTTGCAGGTGCAGCTACTGTATGTGGCTTTTATCCTGGATAAAGTGTTTGAGTCATGTTTAAAGTTTAATGTCTTCATATTTGTCTAATTATATAGTTGACTTTTCATTCAGGAAGTATGACGCTGCGCTGTCAGTATGCTTCTCCATGTTTGTGATTGGTCGAATGCTCCAAATACCACCCCTTTCATGTGAACGCGCACCTAACTAGATAGGACACCTATCCTAATCTAGGTTAGGTTGAACCAGCTTCATAGTACAGGCCCCTGGTCTATACACACTTCCTGTTTGTCTATTGGCGTTGTTATGTTAACCTACCTTTCGTCACAGTCTGAACTAGTGTTTAATTTGTCTGCTGTTGGTCATTATACTCTTAGACCTGTCTCAATGCCCCGGTCCTGACATTATGAGATCCATTCCGTACCGCCCAACGTAATAAAATCCTTTTTGCATTATAGTCAAAACATTTTCAAGACTATGGACTGAGACAAGCACGGATTGATTGAGTGCCTCGATGGGCAGTGAAAAGTGAAAGATTTCATTGTATAAACTACATTTCATTATGTTATTCTCTCGTCAACATGCAGTATTGCATGACAGTAGGTTAAAGATTGGAAGTTTGGGAGATTCTCTACAGCAAATTCAAAAGACACAATGGCACCAACAACATCAATGCAATAAGATGCTGGCTACCATGTTGATTATATTTTTACCACAGTCACACATGGGCAGACAATGACATATTAATGTTTAAAGCTAGCCAATTGTTCCCTTTGTTAACATTGCAATGATTCCCAACTGTATAATTAGGTTGTTGAAATGTGTCTTTCAGGCAGGTACACACACACACACACAAACACACACACACACACACACACACACACACACACTCACACACACAGTCACACACACACACACACACACACACACACACACACACACACACACACACACACACACACACACACACACACACACACACACACACACACACACACACACACACACACACACAGTAAACCTATGTTATCAAATATAAATATCCAAAACATAAGGTATGTTAAAGGTCCCATGTCATGCTTTTCCGGTTATTACCCATCCCCTTGTGTGTTATGTAGGTTTTTCTGCATGTAAACGGTCTGCAGAGTCACAAACCCTCAAAGTACACCCTGTAGGGAGTAAAACTCTAACACAGAAAATACCTGTCTATGCTGCCCCAGAACGCCTCGTTGGAGATTCCTCTTTTTCTTCCTGGGTACAGTGACGTGACCATACCCAAATGGACCCAATCCGTGGAGCTCCTCACACACACACACTCTCTCAGCGGCAAAACTGTGGCGCGCTTACACTGTAGGTGCACCACATTTGGGGGTGCGGGTGCTAGTGGAGCCTTGCAGATGGGGGTGCTGCAGCCCCCTCAGCACCCCGCCCTTCCCGCGTCCATTCGCGATGTCTCGCTGTCTCGCAGACCCCACGCAGCAAGCAGGAAATGAACCCAGCTCACACTGTCCGCTCCTCGCAGCAGCGAGCCGCGCATTCTCATCTGTTTGTCTGGTGTCATTTTCTGGTTGCTAACAAACGCCATTGTAACACATAAACACTGATGTTCCGCTGTAACTGTGGTGGACTTATCAGAACAGAGTGGGCGAGCTGACCAATCAGAGCACAGTGGGCTCACAGGGAGGGGGGGGGGCAGGAGCTCCAATAAGCCGTGTAGGACAGAGAGTGAATACACAGAGATGCTGTATGAAAAACCAATGTGATTTTGGAAAATTGCGCAATATAAATCTATTTTAGTAGACCTCAACAATGGAATTATGATCAGTAGAAATGGCCATGACATGGGACCTGTGAAAATAAATTAACATAAAGTATCAGCTTAACGCATAATATTTATAAATGTATTTGTATCCATCTTCATCCAACCTAATCCCCCAATGTTAAAGCATTAGCACCGTTAACACCCCCCAGTTGTAATATCAGATAGATTCATCATCAGCTGACTCATCGTGAGCATTCAACAGTTTTTACTGGCATGAGAGGTAAAACAGCTTATCACCCTTTTTGACTATTGTACTCCAACGCTCAATACAGAGGGGAGAAACAAAATACTGAAAAACGCCTTTAGCCTTTAAAATTGCTCTCTTACAGAACATATGAGTCAGATAAAGAGATATGACACCAAACATAAAATAAAATCATACAGTAGGAAACTAAATGTTTTTGAAGGCAATTCTAAATATTTCATTAACGGTATGAACGGTAACAGCTGGAGAGAAGAAGTATAAATTGTCCAGAGGCTTATTGAAACCACTCATGTTGAATGAAGAAAGTGGAAAAACAAGATTATAAACAGAACGGAAACCAAATGACTCTCTTGTGTCGCCTCTGTGCTTCTCTAATCCGCTCTGAGTGCAGGCTGCTTGGGAGGGATGAATTAAAGATGAGGGTTAAAACAACACAGCATGCAGGGTTAAGAGGAGTGCAGGAAGAATTCAATCCAGTATCTGAAGGTTTTTACTCATTATATCCCTCTTTCAAAGTTTTTGAATCCATCATGAATGACCTGTGGTGGAACTTAGTATTTCTTGTTGTGTCACTTTATACTTCAACTCCTCAATTCATGCTATTTTATTATACATCTTAAGTCATTTTACAAATTATGTTTTTTGCATTAAGACCATGATTATACAACAGGATATGTTGGTATAAATTGAACTAGCCAAAAGTTTATTTAGTAACATCTTAGTGAATTAATCGACTAGCCAATTGAGAGATAATTAATTGGCATCTATAAACATTTAAGTCCTTTTGTTATTTATTTAGATTAATCTTTTGAGTTTTTTTGGGTGTTTTTATTCCTTTATTTTAGATTGTCATGCATTGGGTACTTAATCTAAATTCAATCCATTTCTACATGATGCAGATTTACTAACTTAAACTTAAAGGGGCCTTATTGTACTTGTTGGGGTTTTCCCTTTTCTGTAGTGTGTTTTATAGGTTATATAATATACGTTATTGTGCATGTAAATGGTCTGCAAAGGCTAAAGTCACTAAGTCTCCTCCAGAGGGAGTTTCTCTTCCTCACACTCCTTCCCTGCCTGAAAGCCTCCATTGTACTCCTCTGTTTACTTCTGTAACATAGTGACATCACTATACGTAACACACACGTTTCTATTGGCTAGTGCTCCAACGCACTGCACGTTGTAAGGGAAACTTCTGTGTAGCAATGCAGTGGGCGTCACCGACTCAGGAAAGAGACACGGTAGAGCAGGAGCTTTGATGACAAACACTGATGGTTTATTTGGAGCTTCGGCCGGAGAATTCACATCACAAGTCACAGCAGCCACGATCTGACTGCACGGTAGAGTTGCCACGTCAATTCTGGAGAGCCTCTCTCTTGCCAGCCCATTTAACTGGTTCCACAGAGAGTCATCAACATGTTTTGATAAGATAGCTTTAGATAGTTTGGGCACACTAAGTTACCAGCTTCCGCCACTTATGGCCTTGCATATGTCATGCCCTGGAGTCCTCAGACAACAGAGAAGGAAGTGTCCCAGTGTACCCACAATACAGACCATCTGTGACCCAGTATTGACCGGTCACAGAATGGGAACAATAACATTATTGGCTGAAGCAGCCTGTGTCCTTAAAGGAGGTAAACAGACATCAAGGTTTGTCCTGTATGTCACATCTTGGCGTCTATGATAATTATTTCCATAACACACGTGATAGGCTAACGGGCGGGACATCCCCTGCGTGTTTGACCAATCACAACAGATCCGCCCAGTAAACCAATCAGAGCAGACTGGGCTCTGGTTTCAGACAGAGGGTGAAAAGAGTTGCAGGCAGTATGAGACAAAGACCTTTTAGAACATTAAAGCATGGAGACATATCACAGTAGAGGCTTCATAGGGCTCCTTTAAGTAACTTTTCCAATGAAGGACCATGTTTTTCAGGGTGGTATATAACTATTACTCAAGTTCATGATAGAAGTACTTCCTCTGACACTGTAAATGAGTCTTTGGATTGTCATGAATCACCTATTAGTGTGTGTGTCAGCTCAGGATATACAAGTGAATGGGCAGTACCACGGTATGTCTCTGCTTTCTCTCTGACAAAGTCTGTTTACCTCTGCCGGTATGTACTGCATGTATGGGTATGGTCCGCACTCTGCCAATTCCATCCCAACACGCCCGCCTGTCAAAACAACAACTCTACCTCTTTTTTAAAGAGAAAAAGGGTAATTCCGTGAATTAAAATGCTTAAATGACAGTCAATCAGGCTTGTAATTCCGTCTGGTATAATTAGAGGCTGGGGAAACTAATTACAGCGAAGAAACCTAACTCTCCTCGCGCTCCCGCTCCTCTCGCTACTGAAGCAACCCTCATCACCGAGATCAGGTGACAGCTATCAAACTCGTTAGGCCGACACACACCACCACACACACACACACACACGCACACAAATGGTGTGGTTGAGCAAGCAGCTAGGCCAAAAAGAGATGGAGATGAGGAGGAGGAAGATGAAGGGATTAAAAAAATAGCAGCAGGTAATCAGGAAAGACTGGCGACAACAACAGGTTGTGTTCTTAATCAGCAGCACAGAGAGGGGAGGATGTACAGGGAAGAGGTAAAACAGGTGAGGCAGAGAGTAGGATTATGAATGATAAAGAGAGATGCATGGGGGGGGGAGTACGGGCATATACACTGAAATGTAAACTACTTTGCATCAGGTTGCTCTCAGCTTGATTAATGCTGGGAAAAGCTGTTTGCTGTATGAAAAAAATCGTTCTGATTGTGCCCACGACTTGCGCACAATTCTACCATCTGAATGACACAGCCGGCTGTTAATTAGTTAGGGTTATAATGAACTGCTTAAACTGCAGAAAAACTTAATTTCACCTAAAGTACTGAAAGACATAGTCCTAGAGCACCAAACACTGAAGTACAAAGTACTTCAGTCCCAGCTGCTGTAGGCTACCAAGGGCATCATACATCTGGTAAACTTAATAATGTAGGGATAATGAGCACTACTTTTGCCCTAAAATACCAAATAATGTTAAATGATACTGTAAAGACAAGGTTTGTATTAGATATTCTTCAGAGGGAGGATACAAATATGTTTAATTTGATTAAGGCTCATCATTTTTGCTTTTTTTTTCACACCAGAAATATAGAGGTTTTTCTAAATTAAAAAGCATTTTACTATCAATTTATTTTCCCAAAATTATTTCCCCAATGCACCCAAAATGTGTTTTTTTGCTGAGAAATTCAAATGTTTTTATTTTTAAGAATCTCTTTATGGCTTTCTGATTCGGGGATCCGGAGTTTCATATTTGATATTATTAATTTTTTCCCAAAACTTAAAATAACGAAATGATCATGATCCAATCCAATCCAATCCAACTTTATTTATATAGCACACTTAAAAACAAAAGAGTTGACCAAAGTGCTGTACATCAATAAATATATAAAAAGCAGCATAAATACATTTAGACAAAACAGATTGGAAATAAAAAAAATGTAAAAACACGAGACAATAAAACCCACAGACTGAAAACTCTCATACATGATTTCAAAACAATATAAAACACAAGAAAATACAAACCCCTATTTAAAAGCACAGACTGATAAGTCTTATACGTGGTCTGCAAAAGCACGGGAGAATAAATGAGTCTTTCAACAAGATTTAAAAACAGGCAAAGTGGGAGCAAGTCTGATCTGGGGGGGGGGGCAATGATGACAACTTGGTGTATATTTGGCTTGAGCGGGTAACTCCACAGTTTCACTCATGGAATATTATAGGGGTAGTTTTAAACCTTCTGCACTTTATATGGATGATGTTTACTACACTTCCCAGGATGCAGTAAACTGATACCTGCTGCTGGCTTGTCAGTGCGCAGAAGCCCGGTGCGTTTAGACACTGTGTAACATTTAGCTCCTTTTTCTTTTCTGCCATGACACAGTAATGACCGGGTATCAATGTGAAGACAAAGTCATTACACGAAAACCAATTGTCCAAAACCAGGTTTCTTAAACTACAGGTCGGGACCCAAAATGGGCCTGGGGCCTGATTCTGGGCTGGTTTTCTTGTGAGGAGAGAAACATGATACCTTGACAACTTTCCAACTTAAAGCAAGCAGGAGCTGTTTTTCCACTTTGCTCTGGGAGAGAAATCTTCAGTTAGTTGTTAGTTTAATTCAAAGTAGCAATTTGACAGTGAATGAATGTATACTAGGAGAATAACACATTTGTTAGTGTGACATTTACTGCCAAACACTCACATTATACAGTACACACTGAAAAGAGCACACATACACTTTCAGACACAGGGAGTTCCTCTCTCTGTTTAATCTTTACCTGTTAACCTTCCATGTGTCTCTGGCTCTCCGGTGAGCAACCCGCTAAATGTCATTGCATGTTCCCTCCAAACCACATTGTGAAGGTGGGTGGGGAACCTGTTTCCAAGGCGACCGGGGTCTCATTTTTCGCCAGCGGCCCATTCCCAACCTGTTACCAAATGAGCCGGAGCAGTACCACCGAAGCTTCAAAGAGCAGCAGCCTCGGAGCCGCCACGGGGACCGCTAATGTCAGGAAACCCAATACTGAGGCAAGAAGTGGGAGATTTCAGGTAGTCAGAAACACAGATGGAGGGACTGACACGTTGTTTAGTGCTTGATTAAGTAAAATAAGTAAATACAGTCTGTCGACTCCAAATTCTTCCTGATTCTATCCAACCGATTTATTCTCATGAACTTCAACTTCAGCCGATGGAAGCGCGCCTAATCCACATTTCACTTTCTGGGACTTTTGAAAAGTTTGCGTAAAATTCACTTGATAGTTGCATGGAAACATTCCAGTAACAAGTCCCTTCTTCGCTCCCTCTTCATCTACCTGCATTTCTTGCTGCCCACAACCCCCCCTCTCTCTAATTTTCCTTCTTGCCTGGAGGTCGCAGAGCTTCAAAGTTTATTTTTCTCCATGTTAACTTCTGGATGGATGCTTGAAATGTAGAAAAGAAAGGAGTGGAAAGAGGAGAGAAGAGAAGAGGAAGAGGGAGAGAAGAGAGGAAAAGAAAAGGATAGAAGCACAGAGCAGTCGAAGAAAAAATAAACCTTCATGGACAGTATACAAAGAACCCAGAGGGGCAGATTCTTGGATTCAAAACAAACCTACAACCATGAGAATCATTTTCAGATTTGAGCTCCAACTAAAACTTGAAGGCAACAGATACACGTATATTCAGAGATTGTGTGGAGTTTCTCAGGCCAATATTAGAAATTACAGGTGCTCAGATCACCCGAAAGAGCCCCCTTGAATAAGAGTCCATATTTGGAGATGAGTTACAAAAGCTTTTCATCTATACATTTTGCAAACGACTTTCTAGAGTGGATTTCAATGCATTTGTTCATCAGTTTGGGTTTCACAGAAAAGCCCTGAGCTAAAGTTGATGGCAGTTATGGAAAAACAGCTGATCACTGTGGTTTGTTTTACTGTCCTTAAGGTAGTAAAACATACCGTGTACATGTTATTTTTAGTCTATTATGGTTGTAGAGAGCTTTAGTGTAGTAAGATACATTGACAGTTGGCAACTGAAGTGCACAGATCCTACGTTTTTGAAAACTATCCGCTGTCAGTAAAATGGAAACCCTTTGACATGAGAAAGGTATTTGGCCACAACACATACTCTGTCATCAGCTGTTGAAAGTTACAGGGTATTTTCAGATCGCAATATATTTCTTGGGGGAAAAAATTACAATGTCAGTTTTTTAACACAATGGTACAGCCCTAAATGATAGGCTTGTCCCTGCTTTTTATTACCACTGACTTGGCTCACATATTTGTTGAATGTGTGTGTGTTTGTGTTTGTGATGGCCCCTTCCTATCTCCCATATGTGCTTTTCTGAAAAAGTTGGCTTGGCTTTTCCAGAAAAAAAATTGGTGTGTGTGTGTTCCCTGAAACAACAGCTGGTTAATAGAGGAGTTTCCAGTTCCACCTTCTCCCCTTCCCACAGCTCTGTTTCATGAAAAATGTCAGGGGTTTTGGTCAAACGGTGTATACAGTAGAAGCAGTTTTCCACCTCCCGCAGGAAAATGACACACTTCCATCCTCTATTCATCTCTGCATGTCTCTGTGGACGTCTTCTTGTTCCCTCAACCTGGCCTGGATGTGTTTGTTCATCTGCTTGCCACGTATCCACCTCACTTGTCTGTCCATCCATCTATCTGTCCGTCTGTCCGGGCCGCTGTTCTCTCACCAGGGTTTGATTTCAGGCTGAATCGACGCCCTGTAAGACGAGTCGAAGCCGGCGGCTCCATGCAGGCTCCAGGGAGGGGAGAGGGGGCGCACGGCCAGGTTTCATCCCGGTGAGGGAGTAGTGTTTTGGGGTTAGTAGTTGCCTGGGGGGCCCCTTGGTACGGCGGAGGGACGGATGGGTGGATCCACTGACTGATGATTGTGATCCCCTGAGGCAGAGAGACATAGATCACAGCAGGTAGAGCAGGGGTAGATCTGTGGTTAGAGTTAACTATTTCATGCTTGTAACACTTTTTAGACAGACTTTGACCCAGAACGAATTACCCTAGACTGCGTATGTGTTTAGTTTCGGCCGATTTTTGAATGAAACGTTAATGCAATGTATACAACAGTTTAGTTCTAACATTGTGGTGAAAGTTTGGGGAATTATGTTTTTGTTTTTTAACATGATAATGTCCTTGGGGAGCAAACAAAGACATACAATCCCTACAGTCAGTAAACCTGACATTATAACTATAGCAGTGATTTGTAGCATTCAAGAAAGGACAAATTAATTTGTTCCCCATATTTCTGGCATCAGACCAGAGTAAAGAGCAATTATTTTCAACATTGTATCTTGGAGGACTGGGAGGAGAATAATTGTTTTTCTTGTTTGTCTGGAGGCCTTCAATGTTCCCTTGAAACCCATCCCACTTCTTTGATGAACTGGAACAGCTTATTACCTGACATCAGTGGCCAACTTTACTCCAAAGTGTCACGGTAGAGCGAAGGAAGCAGGACCCAAATGCAGATTAAACTGATATACCTTTATTTCAAGGATAACGAAAATAGAACTTGGACAGACAGAACACTCACCGGTGAACACAGTCAACAACGAAAGACGAACCGACAAAGACAGACAGAAAAACCAGAACTTAAATACACACAAGACTAATCACACAAACAAGACACAGGTGAGGAGGGAGGAGAAAACACAGGGGCCACAGGTGAACACAATCAGGTAATCAGACCCACCAGGGAAACTAACGACAGGGAACCACAGACAGATCCAAACAAGACAAAACACCACAAAGACAGATCGTGACAGTACCCCCCCCTCAAGGGACGGATCCCAGACGTCCCAAAAAAAGAACACAAAAGTCCAAAACCTCAAGCAGGGTGGGTGGAGGGGGTCCGGAGGAGGGACGTATCACTAGGCCACCAGGGTGGGTGGAGGGGGTCAGGAGGACGGGACTGAGTTGACCGCCCAGAGACACAGCAGAGGACCAGGAAGGGATCTCGGGCGGACGGCCCGGGGTCAAGGCAGAGTTAAAAAAAGGGGGATTCGGGCGGACGGCCCGGGGGCAAGGCAGAGTCTAAGGTGGGGGACTCGGGCGGCCGAGCATGAGGGCGAAGGCAGCGGCAGGAAGAGTCAGGGGGCCGGTATCGCGGGCGAAGACCACGGCTCACAGAGGGCCGGGATCGAGGGCGAAGACCGCGGCTCTCAGGGGGCCAGGCTCGAGGGCGAAGACCACGGCTCACAGAGGGCCGGGATCGAGGGCGAAGACCAGAGAGCTCCGGAGGCCGAGCAGGACCCGGTGTCGGCCGGACAGGAACCGGAGCTGGTGGGACAGGCCTCGGCAGGATCCCCCACGGAAGAGGACCAGGACATGGGATTGGCAGGACCCCCGGCGAGACAGAGGATGGCGGGGCCTCCAACGGAACAGGACAAGGGGTTGGCAGGACCCCCGGCAGGAGAGTAGACGGCGGGACCTCCAACGGGACAGGACAAGGGGTTGGCAGGACCCCCAGCAGGAGAGTAGACGGCGGGACCTCCAACGGGACAGGACAAGGGGTTGGCAGGACCCCCGGCAGGAGAGTAGTCTGCGGGGCCTCCAACGGCACAGGACAAAGGGTTGGCAGGACCCCCGGCAGGAGAGTAGTCGGCGGGGCCTCCAATGGCACAGGACAAAGGGTTGGCAGGACCCCCGGCAGGAGAGTAGTCGGCGCGGCCTCCAACGGCACAGGACAAAGGGTTGGCAGGACCCCCGGCAGGAGAGTAGACGGCGGGACCTCCAACGAGACAGGATAAAGGGTTGGCAGGACCCCCGGCAGGAGAGTAGTCGGCGGGGCCTCCAACGGCACAGGACAAAGGGTTGGCAGGACCCCCGGCAGGAGAGTAGTCGGCGGGGCCTCCAATGGCACAGGACAAAGGGTTGGCAGGACCCCCGGCAGGAGAGTAGTCGGCGGGGCCTCCAACAGCACAGGACAAAGGGTTGGCAGGACCCCCGGCAGGAGAGTAGACGGCGGGACCTCCAACGAGACAGGATAAAGGGTTGGCAGGACCCCCGGCAGGAGAGTAGACGGCAGGACCTCCAACGGGACAGGACAAAGGGTTGGCAGGACCCCCGGCAGGAGAGTAGTCGGCGGGGCCTCCATCGGCACAGGACAAAGGGTTGGCAGGACCCCCGGCAGGAGAGTAGTCGGCGGGACCTCCAACGACACAGGACATGGAGCTGGCAGGACCCCCGGCAGGAGAGTAGACGGCGGGACCTCCAACGGGACAGACATACAATTGGTAGGACCCCCGGCAGAGGAGTAGTCGACGGGGCCTCCAACGGGACAGGACATGGAGTTGGCAGGACCCCCAGCGGAACCTCCAACGGACCAGGACATTGGGTAGGGACTTGAGACGTGACTCGAGAGGGGACTCGAGAGGAGACTAGAGAGGAGACTCGAGAGGGGAATCTAGGGGGAACTCGAGAGGGGACTCGAGAGGGGAACTAGAGAGGGGACTCGAGAGGGGACTAGAGGAGAGAGGAGGGACTAGAGGAGGGACTAGAGGAGGGACTAGAGGAGGGAACTCGAGAGGGGACTCGCGAGGGGAACTAGAGGAGGGACTAGAGAGAGGACTAAAGGAGGGACTAGAGAGGGGACTAAAGGAGGGACTAGAGGAGGGAACTCGAGAGGGAACTCGAGAGGGAACTCGAGAGGGAACTCGAGAGGGGACCCGAGAGGGAACTCGAGAGGGGACTCGGGTGGGAACTGGAGAGGGGACTCGGGTAGGAACTTGAGAGGGGACTCGGGTAGGAACCTGAGGGGACTTGAGAGGGGACTTGAGAGGGAACTTTTGTCGGTCGGTACGCCGACAGGACACGGGGAGCTGGCGTCGTCTGGGGAGCCAGCAGGAGATGAGGTGCTGGAGTCGGCTGATACGCCGACAAGACTCGGGGAGCTGGCGTCGGCTGGGGAGCCAGCAGGAGACGAGGTGCTGGAGTCGGCCGGTACACCGACAAGACTCGGGGAGCTGGTGTTGGCTGGAGAGCCAACAGGAGACGAGGTGCTGGAGTCGGCCGGTACGCCGACAAGACTCGGGGAGCTGGCGTCGGCTGGGGAGCCAGCAGGAGCCGAGGTGCTGGAGTCGGGACCATGACTGCTGGAGCTGGTACTTGAGCCGGAACCATGGCTGTATGGGCCAGCACTGGTGCAGGGACCACGGTTGTAAGATCCAGTTCTGGAGCCGGAAACATGGCTGTAAGGTCCGGAGCTGAAGCCTGGATCATGGCTGTGTGGGCCGGTTTTGGAGCCGGAAACATGGCTGCTGAGGCCGGCACTGGAGCCGGAACCATGGCTGCTGGGCAAGGAACCGGAACACGGATCCATGGCTGTGTGGGGTGGTACTGGAGCACGGTACCATGGCTATGTGGGATGGTACTGGAGCACGGAACCATGGCTGCTGGGTCCAGCACTGGAGCCGGAACCATGGCTGTTGGGGCCTGTACTGGAGCCGGAACCATGGCTGCTGGGGCTCGGGCTGCTAGCTTGGCCTTGCGACGACTCCTCTTAGCAGCCTCCTGAATACTCCGTGGACCTCCATAAGCCTGACGAGTTCCGGAATACGACTCCTGGACAGGAGCAGGAACTGGGGCAGAAGCAAGGGTTGACTTCAGGCGGAACCCACCAAGGCGTATGGTGCCAGGTTGGGAATTGGGAGACAGGGAGCTAGCATGCCTGGAATCACATGCTTGAAGGAAGTCCAAAATCCAGTCAGGTAAAAACTCAACAAAACATGGTTTCTCTGCTGCCAACCGGAGCGCCTCTACCAGAGCGGCCCTCTTCTGCCGAACACTGGACGCTCCCTTCCACCAATCGAAGCAGCAAGCCAGATAGAAAGTTAAATGCTGTAATTCAACCTCCCATGGATCATCTGCTGGGTCCATTTTGTGGTCGGTTCGTTCTGTCACGGTAGAGCGAAGGAAGCAGGACCCAAATGCAGATTAAACTGATATACCTTTATTTCAAGGATAACGAAAATAGAACTTGGACAGACAGAACACTCACCGGTGAACACAGTCAACAACGAAAGACGAACCGACAAAGACAGACAGAAAAACCAGAACTTAAATACACACGAGACTAATCACACAAACAAGACACAGGTGAGGAGGGAGGAGAAAACACAGGGGCCACAGGTGAACACAATCGGGTAATCAGACCCACCAGGGAAACTAACGACAGGGAACCACAGACAGATCCAAACAAGACAAAACACCACAATGACAGATCGTGACACAAAGTAAATATAATAAACCAGGTTAATAAAGTTTTGTCTCAATCTTTCCAAATGCAGTGTAGGATATAACGGCCGTGACAACCCTGTCTCCTGAAAATTACGTTCCCACAGAACTAAACTAGAAACGTATTTACTCCCACGTTACGTTCGTTATGAACGTATCTCAAATACGTTTATTTTCTACATATCTTCTAGAAACATATTTTCTCCCACGTTACGTTTCTTATGAACGTATCTTAAATACGTTTATTTTCTACATATCTTTGCCATTTATTGTCTTGCTTATAATAATGATAATAGTCATTTATAAATATAATTTTAGAGCACACCTTTGAAATCGACAATCGGGCTCGATATATGGTTAAATTAAAATCAGTAGGCGAGGCTGTAATTTCGCCAGCTGTTACTCTCATGAGCGAGGCAGAACATAATAGTTTTATCATGACAAAAAGCTGCTGTGTCGTTTATTGCACCTCAAACATTAAAACAAATCCAGAGTTACGTGTTTCTGTACTTCTTCTAAGAAGAAAGGACAATAACAGAAGATCTCTGTGGCTTCAGGCTTGATCGCTGTTCAAATGACAGCATTGGTTTCCCCAAAAGTGGGCGGGGCTGTAAAGTGACGTAGATTTTACTATCATCTATTATTCAAAACCATTCTATTTATTCTGACGTAAATTACATGCCAGTGTTTTATCTTTTTATTTATTTGTTTTTATTTTAAATCGTATAATGTCGGACTTTTTTTGTCGTCTGTAAGGAAAAGAAATGGGGTTCATATACACAACTAGTGTAGTTATGCAATGCATGAAAAACTTGGGTCACAGGTTCCTCAACAGTGCATTACGACGTCTATCAATATGTTTGTATACCTCCACCATTAAACTGTCAAATTCTGCACATTTCTTATACTATCTACATACATAAGAGTATAATTAATGTGTATAATATCAGTTAAAATAAGTGCTTCAACATAGTTAACATTGCAGGAAAGCAATATATTAGACGTTAAGTACTTTGTCAGGCTTAATATATCTATCTGTAGATAGATACCCACAAAGCTTTTTTCTTATTTGAAAGAAGACCTTAACCTAAAGTATTCTTTAATGTGTTAATAAAGGTTAATTCGTTTTTCTGTTTTGCACATCCTCCTATTAATATCTTTGTACATCCGGCACTAAACTGTTTTATTGTAGAGATCACTTATAATATCTTCTTGACTTTTTATATTCTATATTTCTATCATTGACCTTCTACTTTCCCCCTATGAAAGTATGTACTCTTAATATTTTTATCATCAAATAACATTATTCAACAAAAATAATTCAATAATGTGCTTTAACCACTAGGCGATGCACACAAGGTACACAGCATACTAATAATAACTTTGAATTATTAGTGTAGGACACTTATGTATGTATATCATCTGAAGATGTGTAGTTTTATTCATGTTTTTACATAATTTTACAGGATATTGCTATACTATTTCTCATGTTTTACTTCTAACATTAATATCTGATTTGTAAAACATCACAGACAGAAAGGTATATCCGTCATTTAGCTATTGAAATTGTGATTCCATAGATGTGTCTTCCATCACCCAAATCCCCTGACTATTCTCTCAACTCAGTATTTACATTCTTATATTCAAAGAAAATCAGTAATATCTTTAAAAACTACAAGTTATTTTCTATCAGCTCTGCACCGTTATAGTGTAAATATAACCTATCTACCAATTGGATCAAATATAAAAGTCAGCTGAATTACTATTGATACTGCAAGGAGACGTATTTTGTGAAAATAAATTGAAGATGTTGTTTAATTGTTGATATATTTATGATCCACGTCAAGTATTCAGTTTTGGCGGCAGTTCTCCTGTTTGTCTCTCTCATCAGGGCTCTATAAATAAAGAACTACGGCAGATGTGTAATATTTAATGCAGCCGAACCGTGTATTACAATGCCGTTATGTGATGACTTCCAAAGAGAAAAGCAAGAACACTCTGAATTAGGTATTATTTTATTTTTCGTTTTCGGATATCATATCTTATTAACACCATATTCCAGCGTGCATTGCGGATAAAACATCCAATCAACGAGCTTCAAGCTGAGGATCTTGGGTAATCAGTTCGGTGGGTTTGTGGTGTGTATCGCTCGAAATGTCCCGTCTGTTTCCGGTGACTTTATTTACGGCTAAAAAGCCCAAGATTATAGAATTAAACGAATAAATAAAAACAAGGATAATTGTGTGTTATTGTTTAGTAAATAACAGTGTGTTATTTAGAAAAGAATAACAAATTAGAAGGAAAAGATTTTTAAAAATACAGATTTCAGTATTTTGAGGCTCTAAGCCCCATTTATTTTCCTCACAGACGGGAAAAAAAGTCCGACATTATACGATTTAAAATAAAAACAAATAAATAAAAAGATAAAACACTGGCATGTAATTTACGTTAGAATAAATAGAATGGTTTTGAATAATAGATGAGAGTAAAATCTACGTCACTTTACAGCCCCGCCCACTTTTGGGGAAACCAACACTGTCATTTGAACGGCGATCAAGCCTGAAGCCACAGAGCTCTTCTTTTATTGTCCTTTCTTCTTAGAGGAAGTACAGAAACACGTAACTCTGGATTTGTTTTAATGTTTGAGGTGCAATAAACGACACAGCAGCTTTTTGGCATGTTAAAACTATTATTTTCTGCCTCGCTCATGAGAGTAACAGCTGCCGAAATTACAGCCTCGCCTACTGATTTTAATTTAACCATATATCGAGCCCGATTCTCGATTTCAAATGTGTGCTCTAAAATTGATATTGATATACTTTATTAATCCCCGTGGGGAAATTGTTTCTCTGCATTTGACCCATCCTAGTGTTAGGAGCAGTGTGCTGCCATTTTGAACGGCGCCCGGGGAGCAGTGTAGGGAACGGTACCTTGCTCAGGGACACCTCGGTACACCTCGGTAGCACTTGGTCTTGCCGGGACTTGAACTGGTGACCTTCCAGTTGCCAAGCCAAGTCCCTATCGACTTCGCTACCACCGCCCAAAAAATGATATTTATAAATGATTATTATCATTATTATAAGCAAGACAATAAATGGCAAAGATATGTAGAAAATAAACGTATTTAAGATACGTTCATAACGAACGTAACGTGGGAGAAAATACGTTTCGAGAAGATATGTAGAAAATAAACGTATTTAAGATAAGTTCATAACGAACGTAACGTGGGAGAAAATATGTTTCTAGAAGATATGTAGAAAATAAATGTATTTGAGATACGTTCATAACAAACGTAACCTGGGAGAAAATACGTTTCTAGCTAAACGTAATTGAGAATGCAGTTTAGTTCTGTGGGAACGTAATTTTTAGGAGACAGGGTTGGCCGTGAAGATGTCTGCCTTCTCTTGAATATAATGGTACTAAATGCCAATCAACAACAACAACAACACTTACTTACAAAATAATCAACATAACATAAGCAGCTTAAATTGAACTATTGCATTTCCAGTGTATCACAATGCAAAAATAAATGTGCATCCTCTCAAGGACAATACACTTTTGGTCATGACAGCGCAAGACATAAACATTATTGGTTTCGCCCTCCCCTGTTCTGTACTGTTAGCTAGCTGATATGATTAGCAGGTGTGGTTCGGTAAAATGGAAAAAGTTTCTACATCAAACTGTTCACTACAACTTCTGTAGAGTTTTGGACGACCTGGTCATGATTGACGCTGAGTTTTTCCAATGTATTTTTTGGACGATTCCATTGCATATATCTTTAAGATATATGCATACTTCTTTCAAGTGTCCACATACTTTTGGCCATGTAATGTACTACATCTTTAGCTATGTGTTGGGAGCTATGTTCCATCTTAGTTCCCTATAGGAATAGGTTGCTATGGATACCAGAGATCAATTAGCCTTGCCATGTATTTTAATCCGAGCTAAATCATAACAGCCGCTATAGCTCCGGTTGGATTAACGCAATTACAACTAACTATTATTACAGGACACTGTTACCGCTTATCATCCCTCTCTTACTCGCTGCCTTTCTTACAGTCTCTCATCCTATATAATAACACACAACCCCTTTTAGACACCAAATATAGATTGAGTTTCCGCCTTAAGAAGACTGTTTCATTACGATGAGCAGTGAGAAGTGCATTTGGGCGTAATCCCACTTGTCAAATTAACATCAAAGAATTGGCATGAAGAGACCGAGAGGAAGAACGTCTCAGAGGGAGAGAAATAATTTCCTGTAATTGACAGATCATCAAACAAAGAAGTGGAGTGATGAATTAAAAATGTTAATCTATGACTTCCTTTTGTGTCATTGATGTTGTTGTCGGCACAAAGTTGATGTGGTTATGTTATTGTACTGCACTTCCAAAAATATCTCATATCAATCAAAGCTTGGTAAAAGCGCTTTTGGGTTTGTCTTGGATGAAGAATATCCAGTGAGTTTCTGCAGGTGGTTTCATTTGACTGCTATCACTACTCATTAACACATTAGGTTGTTTTTAAATGGTAATATAAAGGGCATATTTTTGCATTCAGCAGATATTTTCTTACTGAAGGCAACTACTGCAACAAACACTGAGAGTTTATAACATTTTGAAATTACACACATTTAATTAATTCTATTAATCAAATATATTTGACCTCCTTTATAACATATTTACACTTTCCCACTGCACTTGTTTGTGCAGCATCACCTTTCAGCAAGTGCAACTGTTTTGATTCATTATGCCAATATGTGGTATTGGTTTGATTGAAAGTTGGTTGTTTTGCTTAAAACTTGTTGTTCTTGTTGGACTGGTTGTGTAGTTTTCAGATATGCATGTGGCATGTGCTTATATCTCTGAGGTGATTATCTGAAGGCTGAACACACACATGAAGGCAGTTTTTAGTTGCATATAAACCAGATATCAAAAAGGTTAAGGCTAAGAAACAATGTTATAAGTAATTCGCTTGGTGCAAATAAACATGTTTGGAATGATACATGGTATGCTTCATCAAATAAGGGCAATGGTAAGTAGTTGTTTACTCTTTGTAAAGCATAAGGTTAGGTAACAGCATTTAGGCTGCAGCCACACGAGAACGGTAACGGTCGTATCCGCTACAGTTCTCTATCATATAGACCAGGGGTATTCAACTAAAATTCAACGAGGTCCAATTAGAGAAAATCTCCCCATGCAAAGGTCCGGAACATCAAAATGTCTAACTTGCTTTATGAATTAGTGTGATATATATTGAAGTAGCCTGTAGCTTTATCAACGTCTGCATGTAATCAACAACTGACTGCCAATCAAATAAAGAAAGTACAATTCAAAAACAACAATATGTATTGCCTATTAACATTGAACTATACAGATATAGGCTACAGTAAATACTGTGGATATGTGTAATGTTCCTCTCGGGCTGCATTTAAAAATAAAATAGAGAAAATAAATAAAATAGCTTTTGAAAATATGTGCATTTTAAAAGTGCTTAATTTTAGATAAATAAAATAAAGTGCAGCAGCAGCTTGAATGTCCCTTTTTCTTTGTTAACCGTTTCACATCATGACTTAACTGTTTCAGCCTATTATAGAACAATATCAGTCTTTACACATCATAACAATTTAACAGTTTTAAAGTTTCTCTTTCTTTCCCTCTTATATTGCAGTCCCTCAATCACTTTTTTTTAATTCAGTGCGAGAATTGAGCTTGAGCTTGTCCTGCCAGGAGTTTAAATCTGGGCTGAAATTGTGTCAGGGCCATTCTCATACACACATGCAGGTGCTCATTGGTTAGCCACGGTTAGCCTGCGCTGGAACGATATTTAGTTTTAATTTTTTGATCCTGGTTGACTGAACATATTGGGCTCTGAGACTGCTTATTTATTATGACCTCAGTTCTGAATTGAGAGGAAATGTTTGGTCAAACACTTTGTGTTTTGTCTCATAGTGGCGTTTTGGCACTTTTAATGAGCGCCACGGTCTCTGAACAAATGAGACACACTGGTTCTGTGCTCCCAGTGGGCAGGATAAACATGAATGAGTCCACTCAGGGTTAAAAGCTCTGTTCTCACTGTCCACTTTCCTCTTCTTGGAGAGCGCCATGTGTAATTATTTGTCTCTCCCTGTCTGCCGCTAACACGCCTGTTCACTCTCCTCTCCGTCTTCTCTCCCTGTATCGCTAATTATTCTCTTCACTTACTTTCCTCTCCGCTTCTCTCTGCCGCGCTCTCATCTCTTCTTCTGTGTTTCTCTCCCTGTATCGCTCACTGGTCTCTTTCGCCCCCTGTCGGCGGCGGTTAAAATAGAATCGCCCCGTCAAAATTGAAATCCCCTATTAATGTATTGATTATAGATCCGGGTCCGTATAGGTCGGCGTCTGGGTCCGGATCCCGACCGGATGCCTGTTGCCGACCCCTGAATAGACGGTTCGGCCACACGAGGCCGACAGGGAAACGCAGATAATGGGTCCCAAGCATAGGTCCCAAGGTGGGTAGATCTGGGGACGCAACACTCTGGGGGGCCAAACGGCTCTGTGTCTACCCTATACGATAATTTCCTGATAACGATGAAGCAATAGCCCCGCCTCTCCCCACCTCTCCTGCTCAGAGATCAGCTGCTGGGCTGTCAGAAGAGGGGGAGGAAAAGAGAGGCTCCATTTATTATTCTTATATTATTATATAGAGTCGTTATCAATTTGTTTTAAAGCTCAATAAATAACAAAGAAGACCTCTGACCGGCACGTCTCTAATTTTGTCCGGAAGATTTAAACTTTAACGGACATATTGACCGGCGGAAAAAAATCTAACAGAAACTCTGCTGCACGGTCCCCTCGTCCCTTGGAAGAGGCGGAGAGGTGGGTGTTTTTCATCTGCTGGTGGACTACCGGAGAGATTTACAGCAGGAGCACACTCTTGCCTCGGGGAGGGAGAAAAAGAGCCAGAGCGTCCACCGCGGAGAATAAACAGAAGGGCAACCATGCGCGGGAAGTCTTCTTCGCTGCTGTTGGTGTATTTTGTGGCAGAAGTACAGCGCCACTTACAGGCCCGGCATATGTACTACAGCGTCTCCAGCGCTTTCGAACGGTCTCGTGTGAACGGACACGTTTCTGGTGTCTATTGCGGGTGGGCGGAAGACTTTTTTGATTTCGAATTTGGTTCGTATACGTTACCGTTTTCGTGTTGCTCCAGTCTTAGAAAGTGTATAGGCTTCTCATAAGAATATGAACAGCCCTGACTGAAATATTTACTTTGTCACCGAGGGAACAGCATCACTAGCCTAAAGGGTGTGTGTGTGTGTGTGTGTGTGTGTGTGTGTGTGTGTGTGTGTGTGTGTGTGTGTGTGTGTGTGTGTGTGTGTGTGTGTGTGTGTGTGTGTGTGTGTGTGTGTGTGCGTGTGTGTGTGTGTGTGTGTGTGTGTGTGTGTAGGGAAGCTTGGGAGGGGGTCACCTCAGCTTTGAAGCAGTTTCAGGTATCTGTGTGGCAGGGAGGTAGACAGCCTCAGCCTATAGTCCATGGTACCCTCCCTATATATACCTATATGTGTGTGTGTGTGTGTGTGTGTGTGTGTGTGTGTGTGTGTGTGTGTGTGTGTGTGTGTGTGTGTGTGTGTGTGTGTGTGTGTGTGTGTCTCAAGGGAGGTCTCTGGTGGTCACAAGGCTCTGTCTGACACATGAAGGATGGTCCCCCATTATACCTCTCTACTCTCTGTCCCTGTCTTTCTCTATCACTCATTCCTCACTTCACCCCCTCCCTTCTACTCTTCTTTTTATTCTCCCCTCACATTTATGCGGGACATGTTTATTAAAATGTCTGGAAAAGTTTGAAACATCTTTTTTTTTCAATAGGGTGAACATATTTATATATTTTTTTAATTGAACTTAATATATAAACATGATTGACAATTTAGCAGGCCATACCGGAGTCAGAAGTTTGTCTATCTCTTTGCTGCTCATCACTCCTGTTCGGCAAAACACGGAAATATCACAAAGATAACTCATCCTTGAGGTTCCCTCTTCCATTTCTCTTTGTGTTACTCACTTCTGACTTTAGGTGAGAAAAATGTGTTACCTCCCTCTGGGAGTTATTGTTGTTTTGTGTCTCTGTTTTGGCATCACAGGATTTATCTCAGAGGGTTTGTCTGACCCTTCTAAACATTGTGTCTCGTGATTGGCCTGTCTGCTGTTTTAGCCCACATCAAAACTCCTCTATAATACATTATTTAATTTGATATCATACTGTATCTGACTATCGTAGAAAGGAGTTACATTCATACATGCATGAATTTATCAGATAAAATGACTTTCTTTTTTTATGTTCTTGTTTTGGCTAGAACAACAAACGTCTTTCACATTATACCATGTGAAAGGCTTTTCTACATCAACATGCTCAAGCGTGTGATTGTAAAGTTGATCACATTTAGGTGTTTCTTTTAGTGGAACATAACCTTTACATAATAACTTCTAGGGTTGTTGGGCCGGGTAGGAGGAGAAACCCTTTTAAATTAAAGTTGTGTTTTTCTAATACAAGTAATCGACTGTAACTCTGCAAGTTATAAACCTGTTGTATTCCTTTATAATCAATTAATCGATTAATTAAACAAGCCCAAAAGCTTTACTAACATCAACATGACTATTTCAAAAACTGACAATGTAAACATATATGCAGATGGCTGATCAAAGGACAATCAAGTGATAATATTACAGACAGTAATAGCTGACTGATGACGTGATGCCTGGATGTTGTCGTTCCCGATTATGCGGCAGACCGTTACAGCTAAATAATGCAAAAGGGAGTTTATCTGGTGCTGGCCTGACAACTGTCACCTCTCACAGCTGTCCGTCTGGCTGGCTGCCCGGCTGTCTCTGGTCATATAGATAGATGAGACAGTCATGCATAACACTAAACAATTATTACTAGCATAATCTATGAGGCGTAGAATTGTAGTTTGACTTGTCGCCAAAGTAGCTTTTCACAGAAATATCATTGCTTTTGAGTATCAACTACAAAACATTTGTTATTTCTCTCCTGCCAGCTGTTCAGATTTGATTCCTATGGGATTTTTAAACAATAATTATGTTCACAGTGAGCAACATTGAAATGTTACTTTCTTTATATACTGCAAAATATAATGTATTGTTCTGCAATCCAAATAAACGACAAATTTCCTGATCTGATTTTAGCTATTAAAGACTATGCATGTTTGTAAATTGATTTTTCATTACATTCGAAAATGCTATTTAAAATGTCTCATCGCTTGGCTTGTTGACTTCAGAAATAGTTTTCTGTTTGATAATTGCTTGTACGTTTTATTTACAAAAATGCATCGGGTATGCAAATGCAAGTTATAGACAATTGTATTTACAAATTCTGGGTCATTTTAAGTAGATTACAAAACAAAATGAGAAAAAAGGGTCTTCAATTGTTTTGTTTTTTAGCCTTTAGCTATGTCACACTTGCAAGCTATGAGGAGGTCAATGAGACATGTAACAGGTCACATAAACACAGGGGCACACACCCTGAGGCATGCTGTTGAGCGGAGCGGTCGGTTGTCATTACTGCACCATATGGAGAATGATGAGGTCAGAATCAGGCATATCTCATAATCTCTTTTTACTCCACCCTTATTCCTCTTTTTATCCTCATCCCTCTGTCTCCCCCTCATACTTTTCTCCGTTTTTCTTTAAGACAATTTAATGATTTGTTGTGTTTATTACATCACAATATTATTTTGACAGATGTTTTTAAATGATGTGTTAACTGCTTTAATGTGAAGAAGAATGTAGGAAAAGTAAATTGTGTCCATCTCTGAATTCTTACATACATTTTTGTAGTTAAAGTAAGTGTGTACGATAATTGTGTTATTACCTGATGTGTTAATAACATACATACTTAAGTGATCACCTACACACCAGCGTTTTTGCAAAAAATATATTTTAAGATCATGTTTAATCATCTGATTTGTCTGTACATTGCTGTTTCAGTCTGTGTTCTTCTAATTAGTGTCTACAGTGTGTGCCTATTGAGCTGTTTAGAGCCATGTGGGACAAAACCCGATCATGCCCCTCCCTCTCACTGTCTAAGTCAATGGTGACTGTAAAAACTACACTGCGCATGCTCAGAGTATTGTCCTATTTAATGTGTGTGGCAAAAAATAATGACCATAGGGGCATAGTGCTGCCATCCCCACCATACGTCATCTCACATAATTCAGAGCTGATTGGCTGTAAGTACGTGTGCCGCGAAAAGTGTGGTGTGTGAAGAGGAGACGAGAGAGCTGCAGTGACGCATCCTAAAACCCGGAAGTAAGCTGCGCATGTCTTCCCTCGACAAAAAAGCAATGAGATTTCTCCAGATTTTTGAAAATAGCTCCAAATAAGATCTGTGGGAAACAAACCTGTTAGATAAATGCACGTTTTGTTCAGCCGGATAATATCCACATGTCTACCCTACTTTTATAATTTTCGAATCATAAATCTATTGATTAGATTAGATTTATGATAGACGACAAGAACATAAGGAGGACTTTTACAAAAAAGTAATAGAGATTTTTGTCCAGAGGGATAGGCAAATGGACTTAATCTTCAAGTCAAGGTAAGACTGCAATTGTATTGAAAATGGGATCTTACTAAGAGAGAACAATTCAATATGTAAATGATAAAATTACATTTTTTGGGTATCCTTTTGTTGAACTGTCTGTTTAAAATTAATTGAAGCATCAGACAAAAAAAGCTTTTGAAAATAATATTATATTTTGATTTAGGTCGAAATATAATATTTGTAAACCTGAAGAGTCAGTGCCAGTGCCTCACCAGCCATGAACCTCACTGCAGAAGCTTATAGACATCTAAGTTTTTTGTGCCCCACCACTTTTGTACATATAAAAATGCCACTGCACAGGACATAAAAAGTTATATCCTAGATCTAAGTCCTTCAGTTTCCTTCCAATGCAGACCTTGTCGCTCCGTATTATACCACACTGACGACTTCCTGCTTTGCTCCTGTCATATTTATTGCGACCACTTAAGGTCGCGCCTAACAACTGATGAAAATATGAATCGTCATAATCGTAAAATATGTTTTCTCTTTACTCTGTTAAATAAATTGCTCTCTGTTAATCTTCTTAGAGCTGATTCAAATCAAGTAAAAATATGGGGTACCTCAAAGATATGTACAGTATTGGGGCCCCTGCTATTCACTTGTGCATACATTATACTTATTTTTTAACTCAGCACTGTCCATTTCTAAATGGACAAAGCATCTTGCTTGCCTTTTGCTGCACTATACAAATAAGGCTTGCTCATGGTTAAAGTCTGCTTTTGATGCGCCTCACAACTGTAAGAATTGCAACACAGTTTTAAGTTTAGGATTTAGTGTTAATCTTACAGTATATTGCATAGGGTCTATCACCATAGCATAGAAAGTTAATATTTTATAGTTAATGTATCGCCAGTTAAGTTTTTATATATAGTATTTTTGACCCAGTGAGAGACATTTTTAAATTACATTTGATTTGAACGCATACTAGAGGGTATCACTATCATGGCATGGTTTGCTACAAGCTTTTCCCCTTCTCTTATACTTCTTGCTAAAAAGATGACAACCATGTCTTGGTAAATGTACAGTCTCCTCCCTCCTCCAACTCCGATATGTCATGTTGGTGTGTAATGAACCTCCTCTCTGCACCTCGATCTCACTCCTGCCGCTCTGTCAGTGTGTTTGTTGCCATGAAAGGGATTTAGTGTCACACACAGAGAGCCAAGGCTTCTTAAAGCGTGTTCTCACACACCCCTGTCCCTCCCTTACCACGCTGCATGTGTGTGTTAGTGTGTGTGTGTGTCAGGTAGGTTAATGCAGCCCTGTCATCAAAAGCCTTATCACTGTTGGACAGGATTCAGCTCTCCACCTCAGTGTCAACTTAACACACAAGCATGCACACACACACATTTAAAACACCATTACTTATTTCTTGGCACCTCATTAACGTTTCCCTGGAAGTTAAAGTCCTGTGATCACCAACAAACTTTATTTGCTTACTTGTCAGACATGCCTGTATGTGTCTGTTTATAAGCACTTAGAAAATGGATGCCCAAATGTTTCTAGAACCATGACTGAGTAGTGATCCTTATAGCTAAAAAGTGCATGAGTGCAAAGTGGCTTTTTTCTGTGATTCGCTTTTAAGTTAACCATGTTGACTGTATTAGAATAAGAACTGCTAGTTATTTGATGTTGATTTAATGTGTCTGGGCCTTTAAGGTCATTTATTCACTTCCAACTCAAGAAAGAAATGTGGGTTTCTGGACTCTTTCCTTGTTTAGTTAAGTTGTAAACCATTTCCTGCTGGCCACATACAGGACCATTGTAGGTAGTGTAATCAGCTTATCTGAGATTAATTTCTGCAAACAGTTGCCTTCTCAGTTACAAAAGGCATGAGCGGGAAGTGAAACAGTCCAGGTGCAGATGGACTGTCAGGTACCAAAAAATGATTATGTCATAATGGCAGATGCAGTGTTTTGCAATATTCTACACATGTTTGATATGCATACCCTGTTGGTGATTCTTGCCCCCAAGCCAAGAAACACAAAGAATGTCTGTTGACTTTTCCTTTGTGCATTCCGGTTAATAGTAGAGGTAGTGCTGTGTATTCTAAGCAAATAGGTATTCCTGTTAATTTGTGTGTTAAATGGAGTTATGGAAGAAACATTTACCCTTTGCTCTTTGATAGTCATGTTTTTTTCCTTGTTACTTTTCCTTACCTCCACATGATTTCCTTTGATAGAACAGGCCAGTGATTTCAGCATGTCTTCAACACAGCACCTCTGTTACCATCTGTTATCTGGAACATGAGGATTATTGTAGCCACTTATTTGACGAACAGGAAGCGCTATCTGTTTTACCCTGCGCCTACTTAACAATATCAAACCTTAATGATAATATTAATGTGTACCAAGACGAGTCAAGCAGAACAATTAGAGTCAAGCAGCGACTGAGTGTTTGGCAGCTTATCACAACGCTGCTACAGTCAAAGACAATTGGTATTATCTATAAAACAACTTATTACACAGACTATCAACTTCAACAGAAGAGGAAGAAGCACACAGACATGCACAAACATTTTTCTACCCACTCACAGGTTTATCTGCAGGGTCAAACTTATTATTAACCCCAGGGGGCTGAGTATTAAACTCTTCCTCCTGATTGACAAAAGATCTTCCTGACGAGAATTACAATCACACAACTACTGAGGAAGCAGCCTGATAGCTTTGTAAAAAAGAGAGAAAGCCACATGAAAAGATAAATAAGCTGTGGTTGCCGCCTCCTCCTACTCCTGGCGTACACGCCCTGAGGCTCATGGGTAAAGCCTCAGTATCAGGTGAAGCCTGATTCCGACTTAGCACCATTCCCATTGTCAAGCGCCTTTTATGTGTCATATAAGTTACAGAGAGACAAAGGTAAGATCGAACCAGCGGAAACCAGGTACAGCCAAAGAGCAAGGGAACGAAGGAAAGACTGAGAAGATAGCCAACGAGAAAACGGAAGCAGTCATGTTAATTTTGTTCAGAGGTCAGTGGGACGGTTACCCCCTTGTGGCAGACACAATGACAAAAGACATCGCCCAATGGGAAGTTCTTGTAACAGCTTGAGCTTCAATACCATCCCAAAAATATAAAAAAGGAAACAAGAGGAATCCCATGTATGGCACTTATTTCATTGTATTTGACTTTTTGCTATTATTTCAATCAGCCATATTAGAATCAAATTCACAAAGTTAATTATTGAGATCTGGGAACACTACAGTCACTAGAACAATGGGGAAACACAAGCAACCAGTTCATCAAACCAATACGTTAGCTAAACTCATTTGGAAGACTAGAATGGCAGTCTGAGAGTGCACAACTCCACCATGACCAAAGGTGCATTCACATGCTCCTCGTAAGGTTTAATTCTCTGAGTTGGGAAGTGATGCTTTTCACTTTGGTGAGGTTATTAGCTTTAGGTCTTAATGCAGAGAGTACATGGATGCTAAAAAGATGATGATTCGATCTGATGATCAAGTTTCATGTAAATCGGGCCAGTAGTTTTTCTATAATGCTGCTGACAGATCAACAGACAGACAGACAAACAAGTTGAAAACCACCCTGGCTCCTTGGGAAAGGTAATACAATCCAAAGCTGATCATAAAACATTCATCATAGGTTACAGCCCAACTTCATGGTTCCATTTTGATCTACCTATCATGGTTGAATGCAGGGAATGACAGTCTTTCACTTATTCTTCGGTGGATAATTGTGCAGGAAGTCAAAACATATCAACATTTTGTGAACTGTTGAGGAAGGCGGTAAGGAAGAGAAGGTCCTCCACCCAACCCCAGGAGGTGTTTTTATATAATTGATTGTAATTGTTTGTGTCCCACTTTAAGATCCAAATGGGACCAAATCCTAAAACAAAATAAGAGGGACATTATAAGCCCCAAGATAATTAGGAATTCAAAAAATGCTAACAAATGACTTCCCAATGCAGGTATCCAAGCTTCAATTAAATTGCAGTGACACTTTCCAACAAGGTTCTCAATTGTCAGACAGAGGCCTTGATAGACTGCTGCTCCCTCACACAAACAAGGACAGACTCGACAGCTCCAATAGCTAACCTTGGGCCCCCAGTAATTCCAACATGCAGATCTCGCCATGCAGCTCCAGTTAGTGTCAAGGTGACAGGCACATTCAGTGCCATCCAGCTGCTTTGATAAACACCGGGGGAAGTTGACCTTGATCGCGTGGCATGTTTGTGTGTCTCAGGGACTGAAACTAACATGGAGGATGTGTTTAGTCAATTATGTCAAGTGTAGTGAATTTAAAAGTGAAAGGAAAATGAATATCATTGTGCAAATGTTTGTCCTTAACTTTTTCTGGATAGGCGCCAAGCTATTTTCGTCGCCAATACGGATGTAGAGCTTGGAGATTCTTCCTCTGGCTTAACCTCCTTCCTGTATTAGCAAAATGAATGTAATGTGGTTGAGGAATGCACTGGGAGTGGTGATCACTGTTGCCTCACAATAGCTGTTGTTCTTTGAATGTGATCGTGTGCAGGTGTTCTTTCCTGAAGGTGTGCTAGTTTTTCTCCTTGTCAACAACATGCGTTACAGGTGAATATGTGTCTCTGAAATGACCACATGGGTTAATGAGACTGGGGTTAATTGATTTGTTTCGAATTTGGGACAGTGGCCTGTCTCTGTCTTTAGCGCAGAAGTGCATGCCCAAACCACCTCTTGATCCTGAGTAGAAACAGATTAGAAACTGATGAAAGAAAATAATTTTTTCGCTATGTTTTAAAACAATAATTGTTTGTCAAGAAGGCCTGTTTTTTATGTCGAGTTTTTTATGTCGAGTTTATCAGTATTATAATAAACAAGCCTTTTACTTCATGAGAAAACTCTAACACAGTCTATGCTGCCCCAAAACGCCTCGTTGGAGATTTCTCATTTTCCATTGTTTACTTCCTGGGTACTCTGATGTGAGGATACCCAGAGGCCACACCCTCTGCCAGCCTTTCACGAAACAAAGCTTCCCAAACCTTTCAGCGATTCATGCCGGATATGTACAGCGTAGGGCACTGAAGAACGATGCTGTTCCTACTTTGTTTGGACCAGCGGGAGATTCGGGTACACAACCTGTAAGTATTCATTGTTGTTTGTGTATTTATGATGTTTAAAACAAACAAGGTATCTACCACGACTGTTTACAGTAAATGAGTAAACGTTTTTTGGGCTGCTAATTTGGGACCGCGGAGAAATGCTCTCCGCAGACCCATTCTCACAGCGTTATAAACCTTTTTCTTACTCAATATCAAGCCACACTTATTGTTTTTACTTCGGCTGTGACGGCCCGTCTACACAGCGGCGTTGGAAGAAGCCCATTCACTTTGAATGGGGTGACATCACTTTTCGCCGAACTGCATTGTGGGAAGCAGAGCAGAGCTTTCCTGCCGTTTCAGGCTGCAAAAGTTGAGCAATGTTCAACTTTTGAAGCTTCTGAAGCTTTCGGTGGAAGCGTCAGCCAATCAAATCATATGCCAGTACAAGCTCTAGCCAATCAAACCGCTGCTTGTGTGTCAGGGGCGGGAGATTCATGTGATTGGTTGTTGGTCGAGCTTCAGACACGCCCGCCAGCAAGCTTTTTCCAAAGCCGCTGTGTGGATGGGCCGTGAGTGTTTGTGTGTGCTCAGGATGAGTTTAGCTTGTTCTCGCAGTATCGCCGACCCGGAAGCCTGTCCGCTCCTCGCAGCAGATCGCAGCAACGAGCCTCTCAACGTCCCAACCAGCTAGAGCACACTGGGCTCACGGCGGGGGGGGGGGGGGGGGGGGGGGGGGGGGGGGCAGCAGCTCCAACAAGCCGTTTAGGACAGAGAGTGAATACCGGTGAATACACATACTTTACAGAGATGCTGTATGAGAAACCAATGTGAGTTTGGAAAATTGCACAGTATAAATCTATTTTAGTATACCTCAACAATGGAATTATGATGGCCATGACATGGGCCCTTTATGTAAAACAAAAATATAAAAGTAAGTTATGATAATATTTATAGATTTAACCTATTCATTTGGCTCCCAAAAATGAAGGGCAATAATGACATCCATCAATTATTTCCCCAATATTGAAACAGACTAACTGAATGGAATAGATTAACAAAACAGAATGGGTAAATATTTGTGTCAATATCTTCAGGATAAGTGTCCTCTGGCTTTATTTGGTTCAATAAGAAGAACAGTACATAACGAATAACGCTGGGGTCCTTTCTGAATATTTTGCTCATCTTTTTCAGCTACTTTGACTAGAGCTCATTTTTTTTACCTGATATAAAAAAAGAATATTACATGGGTTTTATCCGTTTGATGTTGGCATACTTCCTCTCTCCCATGGTGCTCTCTGGTTTCACGGCGGGTCAGGGTGGCATGAGAATGACCTGGCAGGCAGGGTCATAGGTCACAGGGTCAGAGCTAGGCTCAGGTGAGGGGGTCCTGTTTCACATAAGGAGACAGGAGAAGGGTCTTGTCACTCTCTGTCAACAGATCACAGCACTGAAGCATAACCTTCACCTCTCGGACAAATCTCTCAGCGCGGCCGCCCTCACCTCCAGTCAGACCACTACATGAGTCTGGATCAATATTGAGTTACTGACCTTGAGATGATGACAGAGGCTTATAATCAAAATTAAGTTGTATTCACTTTTCTGGTTTGAGTTTTTCAATGAACCCAAGGAAAGCTAGTGATAAAGCTAAATCACCATATATTATTACTTATATTGTACTTATTCTAATAGATGTAATACATGTCTACATCTGCTTACAGATCCCAGGACTACTCTTAATTTCATTCTTTGTCTCATAGTGCTAACTGGCCCTTGACTGCTGAACACCTTAAAACATTTTCACATCAATTTGAAAAATTAAATCAGACAATATTGGTAATCCCCAATTTTACATTTAAAAAAGTGTCAACACTTTTCCCCCCCTAATTTGACCAGACAATAGAGTCTGCAAGTGGTCATAATGTCACTTTAACATGGAAAACAAATGAATGAACCATACATGGCACATTGAAGAAGAAAAAGAGGATGCAGTAAGTGTTCAACTTCAAGAGAAGTTGAAGAGAGTTGAGAAAGAGGATTCTTTGACACTACAATGTTATCCTTAAACATATTTCCATTGTGTTAATAAATAATGATTTGAAGGTTTGATTTGACTACATTAACCCGTATTAATTCGATTAATCTCACATTGTTCCACAAAGACATGATGTATTTTGCTGTTTTAATCTATAAAAAAAAGGTTTGCAACCCACGCTGACCTGCAGGGGATAAATCCAACGCCAACGCACAAACATTAATACACGTACAGTAATAATTAGACAGCTGCTGTTGTTGGTTGTTCCAACATGTCAAAGTGTTTAACCTGAGAGCAGCAAACACACACACACACACACACACACACACAGATTCATCAGGGTTTGGGATCCAACAGCTTAGCATGAAAGCAAAGGTGAAACTGAATCTGTAAATTGCAGAGCAGGTAGAAGGAAAGAGGGAGAGAGAGAGAGGCGAGAGAGAGACACAGAGCTGTTATCAGAGCAGGGATGTGTGTAACCTCATCCCTCTGCTAAAGTTTCCTGATAGAGTCACCTGACCACGGCCTCAGGGTGTGATTGGCTGATTGGCTCTTGCAGGCAGGTAATGATGTAAGGTGAGTGTGTGGGAACGGGAGAGGGTGATAAACCTGTGTGTGTGTGTGTGTGTGTGTGTGTGTGTGTGTGTGTGTGTGTGTGTGTGTGTGTGTGTGTGTGTGTGTGTGTGTGTGTGTGTGTGTGTGTGTGTGTGTGTGTGTGTGTGTGTGTGTGTGTGTGTGTGTGTGTGTGTGTGTGTGTGTGTGTGTGTGTGTACGTGGAACAGGGTAGGTTGATAACAGCTTTTCCCACTGCTGCCATATGACCCTCTCACCTGCCTACCTAACACTGGTTATCACCAAATCCTACACAGCAGGAGGTCTGTGTGTGTGTTGGTGTGTGTGTCTGTCTGCACATTTGTGTGTGCTGATGGAGCCAATGAAGGGTTTGTGTAACTGTGTGTTTGTTTCATCGGTTCATCTGAATGTTTAAAAACCTGAATGCAAGGAAATTGTGAGATCTTTGTGTCAAAATTAGGAAAGATGTATATAAATCACAGTCAAATAAAGAAAATAAAAGAATTAGAACTTTTTTCTTTAATTGTATTTCAGCCATAGAAATAAAACAGCAGTATAACTGTCTTTCATGTTCAAATAAGCATTGCAGGGTGTTCAGAGAAACAGATTGTATACTGATGGCATTATAATAATGACAGCTGTTGAACCCGCCATATAAACCGACATAGCCAGTTCTGAAGGCGGAATTACTGAGGTGAGGCAGTAACGGAAAAAATGGCAAAATATCAACGCAGGATTGGTTAAATACTTAACGTAATTTAAGTAAATGTTATCGTTTAACATTTATTTTGTTATACTACTACACTGCAGACTGAAGTCCCTTCTAATAACTGTTGTATCATTTGTATGAGCATTGATGAAGACATACAAACCTTAAAAAACAACTTTACCAAGATGGTAAATGGTCAATAATGTTGAAATAATCAATTGTTATGTTTTTCCCTCAACTACAACTTTCTTCCATTATGCTTAAGCTTCCAGTCAACCCCACCAAAAGTATCAGCACTGTCCATCACAACTCCCATCGTAGTTGCCCAAATGCTTACTTGATATTGGCATTTGGCCTGCGCCCTGTGTGTATGTGTCCCTGTGTGTGTGTGTGTGTGTGTGTGTGTGTGTGTGTGTGTGTGTGTGTGTGTGTGTGTGTGTGTGTGTGTGTGTGTGTGTGTGTGTGTGTGTGTGTGTGTGTGTGTGTGTGTGTGCGTGCGTGCGTGCGTGCGTGCGTGCGTGCGTGCATGTCTGTTTGTGTGTCTGTTTTCTGCACTGCGGGAGTGAGACAGGGAGAGAGAGTGACAGTCATTGGGAATAGGTTTTCTGGGAACTGGGAGCCCCCATGAACACAACACTACATACCCCTCCTACACACACACACACACACACACACACACACACACTCCTTCCCCACTTGGCCCCTCGTGCTGGAAGGAGCTGGCTGGTTCTCAGACACCTGGTCATTACCATTGCTAATTAGGTACCGTTAATCAGGTCTGTGCAAGTGTGTTTATGCATGCAGGCATGTGTGAGAACTAAAAAGGACAGAAAAAATAAGCTTTTTTTTTTTTTTTTAAACTGAAAGTGACTCCTCTAACAATAACAGTTTCAGATCATTAGAATACATAAAATAATAGAGTTTTCTTTTTACTTTCTCTTTTAATTTTTTTACAGATTTCCACTCTTTAACTTATTGTTGCAACCAACAATACCTCCAATTGAAATGAAATCAGTACAAATCAGTGTTACTCTTAATGATGTGACAATGCTATGCCGTGGTTTGGGTCCAGTTATTATAGACCATTTTATTTATGCATGTGGACTTTATTTACCAGTCTTCATGCAAACATAATAGTTCAATCAGGAGAGACGTGATGTATGAAATACATGTTTATTACCGGACACATAATATGAAGGAATAATGATTGACAGTTTACAACAAGTAAATGAAATGATGTTTGGCGATTAGGCCCCGGTTAGCAGGATTATCATTCAGGAGGGAAAAACCGCTCCGATGAACCCGCCGGGGTCTAGACACTGGTGGTGGTGATAAGTAGTTCGGTCCGGTCTGAAGGGAGAAGGTTTTAGCTTGGCCCTGTATTAGGAGACAGGAGGCGAAGGGGTGGAGGAGGGTTGCGCGTTGACACCTGAAATGACAACTGACGGAGAGGGAAGAGCAGATTTAAAGGGGTTAGCGGGTGTGACGATTGGCTAGCCGGGGAGTAACGCCCCTGATCACTTAATGAGAGAGGAGAGAGTATTGAAGTGACGTGTTACACCAGAGGATATTGGTCTTCCTGGTTGAACTTGCGCTAAGCTACATTATGAGCACTGTTTTTTCTTGATTCTGATTGGATGGCAGCTGTCAATTATATTCTTGATACAAACAGTATGTTCCCAGTTTTTCCACAAGTATTCAACTACAGGTGAGAATATCAACTGTAATGAATCTTTAGCGTCTATGTGGCTAAAAAGCCAAAAAAAATACAAAGAGTTCAGAAAAAAAATATATTAAGGATATCATAATGTTCGTTTTAAATTATTTTGATGCCAAACATGTCTTAAGAAGAAGAGGGGACATTGAAATAAAGTTGTATAGCATGTGAACTGAATAATTATTGGAAGTTTGTGATGCACAAGTTGACCGACCCACCAGCTGCTATGGGGCTGAATACATAGCGGCACACATGCAGAGCCGCTTCCCTGAGCATTTCACATGACAGACAGATTAACACACAGTAGCCGTTCATTCGTGTGTGTGTGTGTGTGTGTGTGTGTGTGTGTGTGTGTGTGTGTGTGTGTGTGTGTGTGTGTGTGTGTGTGTGTGTGTGTGTGTGTGTGTGTGTGTGTGTGTGTGTGTGTGTGTGTGTGTGTGTGTGTGTGTGTGTGTGTGTGTGTGTGTGTGTGTGTGTGTGAGAGATGATAATGAGCGAGATGCATCAGTGGGCTGTGTCATCCATGGGCTTTTAGGAGGGGGATGGTTTACAATGAGTGCTCACACCCCCAGCACATTCCTCCGCTGTTAGCAGAGGCAGCCCTCCTCACTCAGCCCAAAACAATCAAAAAGAGAAAGATTTGAGGGAAACAACACAACGCTTGCCATGCTCTGAATCATCTAATTGAAATTCATTGAATCAGAAAAAATAATGTGAGAATCAGCTCAGAGATGACGTTACTGTAAACATCTTTGGCTATATCTTTAACACACAGCTGATGTTAGGGTGGATCATCGAACTTGAGCCGGGTGCATTTGTTTCTTTTGAACTTGAAGGACTGGCTTTATATCTTTAAAATATTCTTACTCCATCAGTATGTATCTTCATCTGCTTCTTCTTCATCCATTTCATTGCAACTGAAATTGTTTCTTGAGGAGACGAGTTACAATAAAAAACATAGTCATACATGTACAGTTTCACATTTTCATCCAATGACTGCAAAGGTCTTGAAGAAAGAGGGAACAGGGAAACAAAGAACCACACACTGAACACAATCCAGCAATATCAAGAACATGCAGAAAATGAAGCTAATTATTTAGAGGAAAAACCAAATGGCCTTGAATGAAAATATACTGTATTCCTATACTCTTATTCCATTTACTTTACTTTTCTCACACAATTTCTACCTGCTGTCATTTGTAAGAATAATTACACACACTCTTTCACAAACTAGAACATACACAACGAGGCTGCTGTTCCTGTTAAGCTATTAATAAAGGTTGCTGTCAGGAACTGCTAGCACCACCTTTTATACCACACACACACACACACACACACACACACACACACACACACACACACACACACACACACACACACACACACACACACACACACACACACACACACACACACACACACACACACACACACACACACACACACACACACACACACACACACACACACACACACTGTCTGATGACCCCCGACCACCCTCTCTTGTTAAGTACAGGAACTGTTGGGTGTAAACACTTGTTTATTACTCTATAAAGGAGGCTTTACAGGCAACCACTGCTTGTGTGTGTGTGTGTGTGTGTGTGTGTGTGTGTGTGTGTGTGTGTGTGTGTGTGTGTGTGTGTGTGTGTGTGTGTGTGTGTGTGTGTGTGTGTGTGTGTGTGTGTGTGTTGTCACCTTATTAACGACTCCAGTTAGTACTTCACACCTCTGCTATATGGGGCTAATGTGACCACACACAGTGTTGTGTTTGGTACAAGGTGCTTGTCTCCCTTGTTGTTGTTAATAATAATAATAATAATAATAATAATAATAATAATGGGTTCCATTTATAAAGCACTTCATATTTGATTTCAAATCCCGAAGTGCTACAAGTTCACTGCAGGAAGAACATTGACAATGTAGACTGGACTCTTAGCGGATCACCATCTATTATACAAAAAAAAGCCATGTTTTATTTGCACAAATCAGCCCCAAACAGCCGGATTTGTTTACTTAATTTAACCTATTTGTCCACCTAATTTACTGAGTTCATGAGTTAATGGTTTATTTTCAATACTATGCATGTGAGCATGTTAACAATGCATTCAATAATGTCTTGATGCTCCACTTATTAATGAAGCACATACAGTCAGGAGGAACAATCTGTGTTGCTTTAACCCTTAAACTGTTGCTATAACTTTAATATGATTCAATTCAATCAAAGGAAATACATTTATGATCAATCAAAGTCTTCTGAAGATGACCTTTGCTGGCCAGACTTGATATTTTCCATCCTGTATTGATGAGAGGCTAATTATCACACCTTCTAGGGCTTAAAAAGGCAGCTTTTCACATCCAAAATGTCCAATCAGGTCTGGGAAAGGGCTTACATGAACCAATTTTAAAAGACTCAAGACAGACATGGAGCCATTAGGATAAATGCTAGGTGGTTAATATACACAACAACTGGCAGAGGAACAGATCAGAGTTTTTTTTTTTAAAAAGCCCACATAAAAGATTTGATTTAGACACAGATGTATTTATATTTTTCTGGATTATTAGCACCATATTTCATAAGTATAGCCTCACGACTGGCCATATTCATAATGACTAACAGTGTTTGAAAGAACTGGATATATTGGACACTTTGCATAAGGCCAATGAAAGGCCAGGTGGAGCTCATAGATGTGCAGCCCATTAAGTCATTTATGTAAAAACTGTAACCTAGTTAGCGATTCATCTGTTGGTGACAAGAAAAAAGGTTATTAATTTGATTCACTCAAAGGTTGGTCAGTTCGTTACGAGGTAGAGAAAAATCACAGGTTATGTAATCTGCATATTCTTTTATTCCATTATTTCATTTCCATTTTTCCTTTTGTGTTGGTAAGTTAATCAGAGACGTACAAAGTGGACAGAATAGAAGCCTGTGACATGTTGACATAAAGCTCCAAATTAGTTATTTTCCATCCGTTGTAAAAGCTTCTCATAATCATCATGTAAGTGTCATGCAATCTTTTCAGCCTTCCTCTCGCTCTGCGCTGGACACTTGAATAAAAACAGAACAGCTGAAAAAAAATGTTCCTTAAAAATGCTTCCAATACAAAGTCTATTTTTACAGCCTATTTTCATCCTAACAGGCTGTAGCTCAGTGTTAGAACCCTATTACAGCAGATAAAACCCATTCGGCAGATTCAAGGCATGTGGGAGCCAGATTACCAAATGTTCCACACCACATTAGTCCCATATTACATTAAAATCACAGGCACTTTGGGTTTCATTTCAAAACATACCCAGAAATTAAAGCATTAATTACTGTAATGATGGTAATCTGAGGGAATGTGACACCACGTTAGAGCATGACAGATTTAGAGTATTTCTGAACCGGGCTAATTTAAAAAATGGTTTAATTCTTGTGGAGGTTTGAAGCTGCTATACGAACCCCTGGGGATTGTTTGACACGCTGCCATTTTGACAAAATGACACAGCAAGAAGTTCTCTTAACTTATTTTAGTCCTGGTTGTCCGGTAGAGGAGATGGCCTGACGGCTAGGTTGTTTTTGACAAGGATATACACTCAAAAGGTTGGATACCGGTGATGTTAACCAACCAACATTCCTACAATGAGCAAGGCTGCTATACTAATAACAGCCAAAGCACTATACAAGGCTTTGTAGGAAAATAGGAAGACAGGAAGCATTACAAATGTAAGGAAGAGTTGGATGGATTGTCAACATTGAAAAGGATTGGTTAGGATAGTTGCTTATTCAAAATTAATACTTTTTCTTGAAGTCCGTTTTAAATCACATCGTGGTGCTAGTACGATAAGATAAACATCAGATAGTAAGAATGCCTTCTAGATATTGTGTGCCCAACTTTACAAGGATTAAGGGAAGGGTATGCTTCAAACTAAAGTATGAAGTTTCATTTGTAAGGTTTAAAGTCCCATATATTTATACAGTAACACAATGCTTCTGCTGGCAAGTGAAAAGCCCGCCATCATAGAAAGGGAAAAACACCATAATCATCACTATAGGGATAAACACGTACACTTTCCATATCAACATTCATGGAGTTGCACTCATTTGTACAAAGGAGACTAATTCATCATGTGAAAAAAATAAAAGACAACTTGCGAAGGGACTTCAAATCCTTTATTGTTTGAATTGAAGTCAATCCACAGTTCCGTAACTTGACCTCAAATACATTTTGATTAAGACAAGCAAAGTACATCTAAGAAATGACCTGACCCCCAACACACACGGTAAGCAAAACATATCCCTGGAGACAGAGATAAAAAAGACCAGACTTTTTAATCCAACCTTCATGTGTTATATTGGACTAAGAAGTGGATGAAAATCAGTGCTGGAGCTGCCTACCATCATATCTGATTCAGTGTTGATGGTCAGGAAAAGCCCCAGAGGCTGTAAACGGACTTGGCGTGGACCTGGTTTGCTTGAAGGCCACAGCAGTGTGAGCCAGGGAATCACACATGTTGGTTAAAAGGATTAATTGGAAAAAGTTCCTCATTTCATTCAGGCCATGTGAACAGTAACACACTGTAAAGCAGCAGAGTCAAGTCTTGGCTCTCCCATGTGTGTGTGTGTGTGTGTGTGTGTGTGTGTGTGTGTGTGTGTGTGTGTGTGTGTGTGTGTGTGTGTGTGTGTGTGTTTGTGTGTATGTGTTTGCATGTGTGTTATAACCGAAAGTAGCACCAATTCACTAAGTAGTCCAGTTGGAGTGACAGAATGACTAAATGGTCCAAAACGGACAAACAAAGATCCATATGCCCATGTTGTGCACATGCCAACTCTCTCTCTCCTTCTCTCTCTCTCTGTAGGCCAAGTCAAATCTTGTTGCTAGGTTTTACATGCTGGCAAAGCTCCAAGCCACTCATGCATTGGAGTGGACTGTTGGACTCGGACACACACACAACCATCATATTTATCATGCAAAGCTAAGTGAAAGCCCCCATTGATAGTACAGCCAAAGCGAGACTGCAGTAAGACGGGCAGAAAGAGAGACAGGCAGAGCGAGAGGGAGGGAGACATTTATTTCTCCTTAACAACCATCATCTTTAATCACCACTTCTAATTTCCCCTCCTGTTGGCTGTCACAGGCTCCAGATCCAACTCCCCGTCCATGCTATTAGCATTTTGGAAAGTGAAATTAAGTTTTGAAAGAAGTGAACCACTCAGTGGACTGATACGGAAACAGCACTTCAGAGGAAATACTTGAGTTTATGTGTGTGTATGTCATACTCTTGCTTCAGAAAAAAAGGCACAGTTAGATATTGGACAATCACTGTCATACATTGACGCTCAATATTGATATTCATCAATAACTTGCTCAGCTCTAACGAGCATTTTAGGCCATGTTTACACGGAGACGAAACTGAGACGAAAACGAACCTTAGTCGATATCAAAAAAGTCTTCCGTCAGAAAATACACCAAAAGCAGCGAATAAGACCTCCTGAGCATGGCTGCCATGGTTGCCTGTTTGCCCTTCTGTTTATTCTCCGCGGTGGATTTAGCAACATGTAGTTCATGTAGTTCTCCATGTCCACTTGTTGCTGATGGTTGTGGTAGAGGAGCTTTAGATTTTGCACTAACATCTGTAGCATGGCCAGTAACGTCTGGAGCACGAAAGCAACCCTGTGATCCGCCATTGTTGTTGTTGTTGTTGTTAGCGAAACACATCAGCAATGACGGGGGCGACTCGGGGGTGAGCAGCAGAGGCGGGGCTATGGCGTCATCATTATCAGGAAATGATCTTATGGGACGTACACAGAGCCGTTTGGCCCCCCAGAGCGTTTCGTCCGCACTACCCACCTTGGGAGCCGTTATAGTTTGAGGGCTTCGTTTCCGTGGTTCCGTTACGGCCTCGTGTGGACGAACCGTCCATACGATAGACAACTGTAGCGGATACAACCCGTTTCGTCTCCGTGTAAACGTGGCCTTAGTGTCTTTCAGCTCTTTGTTTTGTTCTTACAACCCACAACTTTCAACCTCCTTTCAGCGTCTGCAAAGCATTTCAGATAATGATAGATTTTTTTTCACAATACAACACAAAAAACATTAACTTTAATTCATTTCAATTAATTAACAACTTAAAACAACTTTATTGTATTTGCATTACTGTATTTCTGACTGTTGGATTCAAGTTTCCTTGTATGAATGCTAGCAAAGGGATTTTATTTAACTCTTGTGAGAATTGATACCTACAGAAGCAATATTTTCTTTGTGCAAAGAAGTAAAAGGCTCATGAGAACTGAAGCATGTCACAGAAACAAGTTTTACAATTGGAGCGAAGGAATCTTTCTGTTTTTTACTAAAGTTTCACTTGTTTCTACTGTTGCCATGAAATTGCCACGAAACAAAGAAGATCACTTTACCAGTGACTTCTGATAAGGTCGTTTATGAAATCAAATGCAAACTGTATATCGGGACTTATTCAATTGCTTATAATATATATGAATAACCGTTCTGGTCCTGATAAAACAAATCTCCAGACACAAAGCTGTTAGACAGTTGAATAAATCAGATTGCTTCACTGTCAATGAGCAGCACAGTATGATCAAGTGCTGTTGTAATGCTCATACTGTGGATTGTGTTGTCTACTCCTCCCATCTCCAAAAAGTTAAATCTGTGAAACCCTCTAAACCTTAAGTCAACTAAAAATAGATAGACACACACAGACACACCTGGTTGGGATGGGAGAACGAGTGTGAAAGTAAAACTTGTACATTCATCAACATGTCTAACACAGGACAGTCATCTGCCTTTTACCAGCTCCTGCTCTCCTTTCACCCTCTCTTTGTCCCAGTAAACATTAGCGTAAACCTGTTCTTCCGTACAAGCGGTTTTAGGTCACAATAGATGAAATGAAAATGCAGCAAACATCTTTGAAGCATATAGAAGCAAATATTTACTCTATTTTGAAAAAAAGAGACAGGCAGGTCTCATGGATTCAGGTGCTGTGTGTGTATACTGCATGTGTGTGTGTGTGTGTGTGTGTGTGTGTGTGTGTGTGTGTGTGTGTGTGTGTGTGTGTGTGTGTGTGTGTGTGTGTGTGTGTGTGTGTGTGTGTGTGTGTGTTTCCATTTTGAGTTGGGATTAACGTCACTACAAAGAGACAGCAGCTGCTTCAGACAAACAGCAGGTAAACACTGACAGATAATTTCCAGTGAAATAGCGTGTGTGTAAGTTAGGCCAATGTAAAGAGAGCAGTTAGCTACAGGTGAACAGGAACAATTGGCAGACTGCGGAGTAATATAGCCCCAGGGGAAACACACAAACATACACACATTGGCACGAACACACACTGACATCAATGTGAGCCCACAGACAGGATTCATAGACAACACAAGGTAAATATGAGAGTCTGGAAGCATCTTTTTGATTTATCTGTATAACGACAAATAAAACGCAAAAGTCAATCAATCAATCAATCATCAGGGTAAGGGTAAGGGGGTGAAAAGTTAGGACGATTCTAAGGGCCCATGACTGACAGGGGCCCAAACTATTTTAGAACATTAAGAAAAAAATGTTAAGTAACCAATGTGATATATTTTCATGGTGGCGCTGGTTAGGTGGTTAAATGGATGTAATCTGTCATTTATACAAAAACTTTAAATCCATTTGCTTCTCAGTGTCTAAAAACTCTTTGAGGCTCTTACATTTTTTTTCAAATTATATTAGTTATGCATGTAACAAGAAACAACAACGATGACTATGTACAGTGAGTTAAATACCAATGCAGTTCAAGGCATGAAGCTGTCCTGCTCAGTGCTTATTGCTGAGGATGTATCACCATCTAGTGGTTAGATGCAGAACTTTTGGAGACCGAAGAGGATTCAAAGGGAAATTGATCTGCCTACTGTAAGAGAAGGAAACAAATTGGATCTAGACAAAAGAAACAGCATTGATCCCTTCCCAGAGTGCTTAATGCAAACTCAGGTCTTTCATTGCTCTACAATGTAAAGAGCTTTTTTGAAGTGAAGTGATTGATTACTGATTACATGATATTGGAGGCATTTGCAAATGTTTTGGGAAATTCTAGTGCTGCCTGAATGCACAGTTGATACGTCAAATGTGCTTTAGTTATGTTTTGATTATACTGCAATCTCAACAGATGTATAGTCATATGTAATGGCCTAACTGTTTGATGATGGTATAACACACAAAAACGTAATGCAATAAATGACACTATCTTAAAAGGAATGGTTAATAAGGTTATTTTAGATGCGCTTTGATTTATTGCTTAACCTTTTTCTTGTAAAGAAAATACACTGGACAAACAGCTTTTTCTAATGAGGGGATAATTCCACTTACAGAACTTAAACTAGACCCTTATTGGGATCATTTTAAACTAAAAGATAAACAGTTATTATAGAGTTTAAAGAGTGTTCAGTCATGAATGACCAGCATCATGAAAAGTCCCTTCTTAATTGTGAAACTACAGATATCAGAAGCAGAAACAGGTTTATTGCCAGGTAGGTACGCACATACTAGGAATTTGACTTGATGTCATGGTGCATACATAAAATATAAAAAACAAGAAATCTAATACAAAAACAAGAAATCGAATATAAAAACGTTTTTTAACGTAAGATAACTGCTAAGCCATTATATAAACCACACAAATAAAAAGTGTCAAAAAGAATGAAACCGATAAAAATGTGTTAATAAAGACAGAACAGCAACTCAGTATGATTTCCTTTGAGAAAAGAATGACATAGTTATTTGTTTTGATCAAATCTGATGTTTGGAAAAAAAACTCAAATATGACGTATATGTGTATAGCTGAAAAATATAAAGTAGTGAGTCCACTGAAAGACCAAAGCATCCCACACACACGTATATGTATACACAGACCCTTTTCATAAGCCCCTGCCTGCCTCCCCCTTTCCTGTCTTTGATGGGTGTGGGTATTTAGCGGCATGCTGCCTCTTCAGAAGAATATGAGGGTAGAGAGAGGGACAGAGAAGGAAGAGGGAGAAGCAGGTAAGGCAAATGTTTGGTCTGTGGCTGATGGAGGCTTCAGATAAACATGCTGGTCTGCATGCCTCCAAACACACACCTGACTCCTTATGTAGCAGAGGCTCTTTTTCTCCTTTTACATATCTGTCCATAAACACTCAATACTAAAGTTGTGTCTAAAGTCTTTCCTAAATTCTTAGAAACTTTTCTAGCAAACTTACCATAAGCTTAACAAAATTGCATGTTAAAAGTTAAGGAACAGCTCAGCTAGTTAACACTATAGCCATGTTTTAAACTGTTGATATGATTTCCTCCATACAACCGGTAGCAATTGACTTTGAATACGGAGCGTCTTACATGTAGGATCACAAGCTAGCTGTAAGATGACCTTAATATACAATAAACTATCCATTGACGTTATAAGATAATTCAATCTAAATATATGGCTGTTTTTCTTTTAATTTTTAGGGAAATTGTGTTGTTTCTTCTAGTTCTAGAACTCCTTTCTAAGTTAGAACTAGTTTATTTGTCACAAGCTGTTGATTGATTGATACACCAACCTCCATTAGCTTAAGGCTGGTGCCACCTGCCCCTATACGTTTATAAATGACTTACTGAGCAAGGTGCAAACAGGATGTCTTCCAGGATTTGGATTTGACCTGGAAGTGTGATTGAGTTTGACCCTGCCTTCCAAATATGGTCATGTTATTTCCCAGCGTGGTAATCTGTCCAGACATCATTGTGAAACAAATCTGACCTCAGTCAACACCTGGAGTTAAGAGTGTCTTTTTAATCCATGTTAGCCAGAAAAAAGGGTTTCTAGCATTATCATGTGTTTAGGATCTGAATATCCTGCACATATAAACAGCAGTGGTAACATGTGTTATTTTGATTGTTTTAAACCTTAATTAACAGCCGCATCAATTATTGCTCTACCGCCCACTAACAGTATGGCATTTCTACTTTAATCACATATATTGACTTAATGGGTGCAAACACTAATACTCTCCCATTTTATGTATTCTTGCATATACACACACACACACACACACACACACACACACACACACACACACACACACACACACACACACACACACACACACACACACACACACACACACACACACACACACACACACACACACACACACACACACACACACACACACACACACACACACACACACACACACACACACACCACACACACACACACACACACACACACACACACACACACACACACACACACACACACACACACACACACACACACACACACACACACACACACACACACACACACACACACACACACACACACACACACACACACACACACACACACACACAGTAGCAGTAGTTATTTTAGTATCAGGCATGACTTCAGTCAGCGTAGATAAGAGAAGTTGTGAAACGAACTGTGCAAATCTTTCCACTTCAGCTCAAACCCAGTCTCATATCAAAGCTGTTGAGCGATAACGGTTCAAACACACACACACACAAACTCACACAAAGTTTTAAATAGGCTTGGCAACTATGTTGGTGGTCTCTCCCCCTCCTGTCTACCCCTGTCTTAGATTTGCCTACTGACTGACTGGTATGCAGGTCTCAATTCCTAGACATTAGAGTCAGACTCTGCAGGTTTGACTGAAAATACACAAAGTAAAACAATAACACAGCCAACACTTTTTGACATAAACCATTTTAAGGTTCTGTCTTTTTGGATATGGGGAAAATATCTGTTTCCATGACAGTTGAAAAAAACAAAAACATCGAAATGAGTTGATTCAATTTGAAGTGTTTTACTTATTTTTAATCGACAAGTTCAAACAAGTTAAGTTAAATGATTAATATACTGTTTATTGCAAGTGTGCTCTAAATTACAATTAAAACATACTTTCACGTTTCTCTAAAGTATCACATTTTGGTAGCATAAATAATTTGAAAATAGTCAAAACTTCAGAGTTTTAGTATCACACAAACTACCATACTACTTATATAGAAAAGTACATTAGCATGTGCATTCAAGTGTATTAAATATACTTTAAGAATATTGATTGACTATTTGAGATGCTATATAATAATTCTGCTGGCAGTATGTTGACACTCACCCACATCAAGCCTTGACGTCCCTTGAAGATCACAATCACTGCTTCTGATGATAAAATATCTACCTCTGCACAAACCGGATGTATCGAATACTTCTACTTTTTCTGTACCACACACTGATCCCCTCTGAGTTCAGTGTGTGTGTGTGTGTGTGTGTGTGTGTGTGTGTGTGTGTGTGTGTGTGTGTGTGTGTGTGTGTGTGTGAGGCTGCAGGTGTGCCTCATGGTGTGTGGGGCATTCTCTCCTGGTGCTGGAGCAGAACAAACATGGATTAGAGCCACACCATCATGCAGGTACCAACAACTCCCCGTCCATGTACACACACACACATGCACACACACAGCCAGCTGCTCCGGCTTACATGATGTCAGGGCCATTAAAGTCATGTAGCTGGAGAGGGCCGACAGACAGATGAAAGGCCTGTCATTTTAAACTGAGCGCACTATAAGAAGGCTTGTTATCGCTGATGGACAGACAGGTTTACTGCCTCGGGCATGGAGGCTGGAAAGGCCTGCAAGGTAGAGTGGATGTTAGATATGACTGTCTGAAACTGTAGAGCTAATTTAACACTACAGGAAAAACAGCTATTGTGTAAATTGTTATCATCAATCAATCATAAAAGTCACAGACCTGGTCATGGAAGACAAATCGTGTGATTGATGACTGATTTTTAAGTCCTTAACACACACACACTCATGCAATGTACACTTTCTTGGGTTGGATATGAGCTATACATCGTGAGTTCAACTAGAGGTTTCCCTGATAACATTCAAACATACGTTCAGATTATGCACACCTGTGACCTGGCTGGCCCATGCATCACGCACACACATGCTTTACTTAACTCATGCAACAGCAATCAGAACAGGAAGTGTTTTTCCATCACTACAGCTCAACAGCTTTCTTTACTCTGGGAAACATTAAAAATCACCACCAATAAAGAAAATGGCTTTCTGTCTGTCCCTATATTGTTACAGTATAATAGTACTAATGCTCTACTAGTTGAGTTATGATTTTCCTATGATGTGTATACATGATTACTTTTTACTTCTATTCCACTACATTTCACATGAAAACATTATACTTTTTCTTCCACGACATGAACAACTATAGTTGTAGAATTAGAATTTGTCACTAAACATAAATCAGTTTATATAAACTTTTATAGATTGAGTAAACTAGTAGAATGTTAACTATTTGTTTTATTATATTTCATGTTAATGAGTCATCAGTATTCAATTCAATGTAATAACTGTAATTATTAACACCCTGAAAGGGAAAAATCTCCACAAAAGTGTACTCTTGAATTTGAAGTTACTAAATGTAGGACTTTGACTTCTAATGGAGTATTTTACCGTCATTGTTTACCTAAAGTGCTGCTCCCACCACTTGATAAGTAGAAACAACTTAGTGCTAAGCTAGCTGTCTGCTAAAACAACCCAGATGCCACTGAGCATGTCTGAACCCATGTAGACACACCGGTCCAAACCAGCTGCCGCTCGGTGGAGAGAAGGAGAGCGAGAGAGGATAGGGGCCCGGAAAGGCCAAGGTCAGCAGGGGCCAACGTTACCAAGGCAACGTCAAACACACACGGATGCATTCACACAGGCAGACGCATGTTGTGAGCTAAAGTGTTACCACAGTAACTTCATACAAAACACACACACACCTCATCAAGAGGAGAATGAACATGGTGTGTACTTTGGAGGCTTCATCACAGTTAATGAGACACCTCTGCTGGCCATCAGGGCTTTGTGCTTCTGAATGCTCCTTAGTTTGTATATTTTTAAATTTAAAGAAAGACAACTGACTTTGGCTTTCCAAGCACAAAGATAGAAGATGATCCGTTAAGAGGCCCAACAGCAATTTACCTTTTTTTAATGGAAAAACATTTAAAAGGTTTCTCTTAACCTGGCCTAGAATATATCCCTCCATCACAAAAATCAATGATTTCAACAACAAACAAAAAGGTAGATTTTAAGTGTTTGTATATGTTTTCCCACAGTTTAATTTAGCTTAATATGCAAGTGACTTCACCCATTTCTGAATACTTCAATAAATATCATGGCAACATAATGATTCACAACATTTCACTCCATCTGAGGAAGGATGTCATTGCTACCCTCCTGAACCAAACTACTCACAAGCTAAAATGTTTGTTTGTGTGTGTCAGAATGATGGAGGGGCAACCTTTACATTTTCAAGCAGCTGCTTGTCCTGGCAGAAATTAACCAGATCTAAGGAGCAATATAGCAAAGACAGCCTCTTCCCACACACACACACACACACACACACACACACACACACACACACACACACACACACCACACACACACACACACACACACACACACACACACACACACACACACACACACACACACACACACACACACACACACACACACACACACACACACACACACACACACACACACACACACACACACACACACACACACACACACACACATCACACACACACACACACACACACACACACACACACACACACACACACACACACACACACACACACACACACACACACACACACACACACACACACACACACACACACACACACACACACACACACACACACACACACACACACACACACACACACACACACACACACACACACACACACACCACCTTACTCAGGAGGAAACCTTGTGTCATAGATAGAGAGACGCTCAGGGGCTCAGTGGGCGGCTGGACTGCAGCAGCTGCTGCTTGGCATAGTATCTGGAGACTGAATCACCAAAGACCATGAGTCCTCTCTGAGTTTATTATATGTTATGGGAACATTTGAGAAACGTGTTGCAATGGAGTAAACATGAGAAATTAGAGCTGAAAAACAAAACAAAACAACAATTACAACAATCTCGCCAGATATAAACTACTGAAAGGTGGCTTACAACAACAAAGTAACATCCCTGGTTCTAAAGATCCTTCTCTTTGACACAAAGAATTTCACAGGTCAGTGTAATCACTCACAGGAAGCTACAAGTAAGAACTGCATCCAAAGAAAGCTGGAGGAAGAGCGTGCACTTAGCCAACAGTGGATGACCTTTAGGGAATTCAAAATGTACAGAAAGCAGGGAAAGGGAAGTAACCAGCTAGAAGTAACAAGGTATTGATAGAACAGCACAAATAGTTGTCCCTATCCATCCAAACCAATCACTTCTTGATACTTTTGTGATTGGTTGGAAGGAAAACTGCCTCTTTAATTTATAAAGGCCATCACTATCTCCTTTTCTCCTCCCCTCATATTTGCACTTATCTACATTTTCTCGACTTACATGACAGCGTGTTTTTCTTGCCAGATTTGTGTTCGGTAGAAACAAACTGCCCTTACTTACTAAACCCTCTGCACTGGATGTGTATTATTCATAAATACTCATGTTCATTCATCAGAAAGCTATTTGACATTCACACAATTTGTCTTCCATGACCAGGTCCAGTGAAGTGGACGAAGAGCTGCCTTCCTCCTGCCTCCTCGGGTCACAGACTGAGGAGGTCAGGGTGTGAGAGGAAGAATTAGTAGCTGCTTAGGAAACTCAATACCACCCACCTGGACCCACCCACCTGGACACACACGCACACGCACACACACACACACACACACACATATTTAGTGTAGAACCGCAGTGATTCACTCAGTGTCGAGGAATCAAACTGAGCCAGGAGAAGCTGGAGTCACACACACACAAACACACACACAGTGGACATAGACATACATTGGCACACAAGTCTTAAATACATTAAAGTTTTGTTATGTCACTTTATGATATGCTTATCATGTATGTTGTGTTGCAAGTTGCAATTCTATGGATTGCACTTTATAGCTGTAATACCTCAGTTTGTCCTTAAGAGGGAGACTCACACCACATTTCAGACCACAAATCTTTCACTTTGGTTTGTTATGAAAAGAATGAGAGACATGAACCTACAATTATTGTGATATCCATGAACTAGTACTATTGCTGTCTTTCTTACAGTCCATTGTTTTTTCAACATCTAGACAAAAACATGCTTTGTATGCCTTAAATGCTTCTACTGACTTGAAAACAGTATTTCTTAAGATGAATGGTCAATTAGTATCGATTCAGCAGTGCGGCTTAAAAGCCAATCCATTTATTTTATATTTCCCTAAGAGGCTAGGCGACCATTCAGCCATGGTCCCTGGAGCGTCCCCACAGAGAGACAGATGTTCATGCTAATGCAACAAGACAGACACTAATACACACATACCAAGTGGTAGCCCAAGCCTGAGCAAGCAACCGTTACATAGAAATAAGGGGCCTAGCCTAAGAGGGAGAACTTGTCCTAAGCCTATTAGTACTATTATAGATACTTGGTGGTAATGATTGAAAGCCACTTAGTGCTGGTGTATTTACCAAGAGGATCAGCCACAGCATGGTTAAACAGGCCTGATGGATTAACTCAGTCCAATACTGAGACGTAGAAGTGACAGTCGTATTGCAAAATCAAAGCAGTGGACTGCAGTTTCTCCTTCCTTTACAACTGTGCAAACACTGAGGATTTTGTTAGAATATCTTGTTGTCTATCAGTATTGCTCATATTGGATTGTAAATGGCATATGCAGGTTTGGAAGTTTGGGTGCTAAGTTATAAAGATGCAGGGATTTAGCCATGGCTTGGAGGTCTGTTAACTAACTGTTTTTGTTCATAAAAAGTAATTTCCTTTTAGTGTTGTTCAATACATCAATATATATATGTAATAATTAGGGCTGTCAGTCGATTAAAATATTTAAGCGCGATTAATCGCATGATTGTCCATAGTTAATCGCGATTAATCGCAAATTATTGATCTGTTCTAAATGTACCTTAGAGGAATATTTTTCAAGTTTGTAATACTCTTATCAACATATGAGTGGACAAATATGCGTTATGCTAATGTTTATTATCATTTGAACAATGACAAATATTCTCATGAATATTAAACACAACAACCTCTGAACATTACAAATATTCGCCGCAATTCAACCTGGAACCTCTCTCATACAATAATACAATACAAATGGTGTGTGTGTGTGTGTGTGTGTGTGTGTGTGTGTGTGTGTGTGTGTGTGTGTGTGTGTGTGTGTGTGTGTGTGTGTGTGTGTGTGTGTGTGTGTGTGTGTGTGTGTGTGTGTGTGTGTGTGTGTGTGTGTGTGTGTGTGTGTGTGGGTGTGTGTGTGTGTGTGTGATGGATCGTTGGAGCTATGTGCAACTCAAGGCATATGCTCGAACGGGAGCTGCAATCATATTGCGCACTATCCATGCTGAGTGTGCTGACTTTTCATACAATGTCCCACTGTCTATGGGGGTTATTCCCTATCTTTATTCAAGAGCGTGGTATTTAAATTTGAGAGCATACTTTATGTATTTATTTCCCTCAAACCCTGTCCTCGCACTCAAATAGTGCCTGCTTGCACTTAGATGTGCTCTGCTTGTGCTCAAACTGTACGCTTGCACTCAGATATATTGCTGCTTACAGAGTTTTTCTGCTCTCAGATTTATTCTGTGCGCGCTCGAAACTTTGTGCAACAATCCTGTCAAAATCCCTCAACCAATAGGAGGCCAGGTGTCCTTGCGGGTGCGTTCGCTTTATTTATTACAGCGTCCCGTAAGGGCGGTTACTCTTTGGTTTATAAACTCCCGCCCTCCACGGCTTTATAACATAGCATGTACTTCACTTGTTTGATTTACAACTTTTTTTTTGGGGGGGGGGAAGCACAGTTAGTATATATATACCAGCACCTTACATAATAGCTACGTTCAGTGGCGGACTGGGACTAAAAATCAGCCCGGGAATCTCGACCGGCCCTCGTTATTGCTAGTAAATTGTCAACGGGGGGAGGGGGGATTGCTAGTGAATTTTCCGACCGGCCCACTTCTTCCTCCAGACTGTTGTTCTGCTCCAGCACTGTTGTGCTACGGCTTGGTTCGGCCCGACGCGAAGCGGAGTGTCGACAACCCCATATTGTATAGATATTCGTATATCACGGCCTGAAGTGAGCTATTGCATTTATAAAACGGTTACCACGTGTGGCTGACAATGTGAAAGAAAAATACACACTCCAATTTAAATAGTTTGTATTATTAAATAATGATGTTCAAAATAAAATAGTCCCTCCGTTGCCTTCTGTACAGAACATAGTGCGAGGTGGTTGCTATGCAACAACAATAACAGCTAGAGAACATATTAGACGTCGTTTAGGTGCTTTTTTTTCTGGAGATAGGCACTTCTCAATCCACTCCTCCATAGTAAGGCCACCCGGAGGTCGAAGTTAACCTTAAATGTTTCCATCTTAAGCTTTGTTAGTTAGCCTAGTTAGTTAGTTTCATAACGGACGTAATGTAACAGTTGTAACGGTTCTCAGACGCGGAGGGATACTGATTTGTGAAAAGTAACTACAATTATACCCGGGATATACGCTCATTATATCACGGCTAAGAAAAATCAGATTGCTTGATTTGACTTGTCCGTTTTATAAACAAAAACATATACTAAGTGTGTTTACCCCCCCCCCACAAAGCTGTAATAAGTAAAGCGAACGCACCCGCAAGGACACCTGGCCTCCTATTGGTTGAGGGATTTTGACAGGATTGTTGAACAAAAATTTCGAGCGCGCACAGAATAAATCTGAGAGCAGAAAAAATCTGTAAACAGTCAGGGGCGTCGCCTGGGGTAGGCATCCGGGGCTTTAGCCCCGGATGTTTTTTCTTTAGCCCCGGACAACTTCTCCCTCAATAATATAATACATTAACCTACTTTACCTATAGGACAGACGACAGGAATGTAATTTCCCATGTTCAGTGAATGCAACACAGAGGCAAGACGACGCCACCAGACCAATCAGAGAGTTGCATGGACATAAACGTGTTTTATTGGCTGACAGGTACGTACCTCTCCTCTGTGACAATGTTTAAACTTTAAACTGTCAGCCCCGGACGCGGAGATTCTGAAGATTAGACATTTCTTTAATAAAAAAGACGGCAATTCTCAAGTGGTGGCTCACACAACAACCCCAGAGCCACCACCTGAGCCAGATGAACAAGGTATGTACCTGTCAGTAAACTTACAAGTTATGCGAACATGTAAGCAAAGCATAAATTATAACTAGGTTGACGTTACTTTGAATCGCGCGGGTAAGCTAAACCGTTAGCAAGTAGCTATAGCTAGCCAGATATATTAAATAAACACTTTGTCATACAATCTAAATGTTGTGTTTTTTAGCGTTACTTGGTGATTTCAAAGAAAGCTCTCTGGGAAATGTTGACTTACTGTCTGTGTTCGACATGAAGCTAGAAGCTACCTTACAGTAAGTAGTACACAGTTGATCCTGATTCCTGAGTCCTGTCAGTTAAAGTGTTTCATAGTTAGCTTAGCTAAGCATCAACCTAGCACTGAAATATATATGGATGTTATGTGACAGTATTTCTGAGAAAAAGTCAGCTGAAATGGTGGCATAGTTGCCACTGCTTTACGTGTCGACAGCATGTTTGAACGTATTTGCAGCAGTAAATTTGGCTGTCTGGACACTGACGTTGCCATAACAACACCTGCATTTAAATGTGCAACCTCTTTTTGTGACAGATTTTGCATGAAAATATAATTCTTCTGATTGATATTTCCTATTGACAGCTAGTTTCTATGTGAACATTATGAGATGGACAGCCAGCTAACAAGCTTTTTATACAAATATTTCAGATCAAAGCCAATCCAGTGAAAGGGAGCAAGGGACACTATGCTCCCAAATATTAAGCCTTGACCCGCATCTTAAAGTTGATATGATCAAAAAATGATCTGCATTGTCGGAGGCCTTTTTTCCTCATGATCATGTCAAATTGTACAGCTTTCCTTAGTGTTGAATGCAGAAAGATGACTATATTAGAGTATTAAATGAAAATGACTATATTAAAGTTTTAAGTAAATGTATTAAGTGAATTACTCAAACTGCATTTGTATAGGAATGATTCTGTCCTATTGGCAGATAACTACTCTTAATAGTGATATCTACAAGAGATTTCCAATGTAAATTTAACTATTTTTAATTGGTTAGTATTACATTTTGTGACAGTGTGGTGACACTCATTTTAATGAAGACAAATGTGTGTATCTTGACATTGATTTATTTGACAGAGCTGGAAACTGATTGACTTACATACTTGTTTGTGTTTACCTACAGTCATCACAGATGAGCCAAACAGAGTAGAGGATGAAGAAAGGAGAACAGGAGAAAGGGACACACAAGAAGGAGATACAACAGACAAGAAAGACAATGGAGACAACAATGAACAGGAACACCAGAACAGACAAGAGTCAATGGGTAACATGACTGATTTAGGGACTGCAGATACAAGTCAAGGCAAGTGAGACATCACTGCTTTCCATTTGGCCAGCAAAATAGATCATTTCAACCGCAAACAGCAAGAGATGAGGGATTATTATTTCCTCCTTCCATCCCTTTTATCTGTTTAATCTGATTACTAGCAACTTCTAATAATTTGACACAGTTTATGATTTAATTGGAAAATGAAGTGTTTTTAAATAATAAACCCGTTTCTGATTCTTTGATTTATTTTTGACATATGGGTGTTGAGAGATGTATCCATATATCTTAATGTTGCTCTCAAAGTGCACAAGATTGATGCTTTTAACTTCAGTATTTAAAAAAAATCTTCCTGGGGGACCCCAGAGGAGGTTAGTTCCCCCCAAAATAGCACTTTATCTCTGCTTAGGTAACTCCGGTGTAGTGTCCCCTCGTCAACAGATCACTCAGAGCTGGTGATTACTTTCCTGCATTTCAATGGACAGCATATAAAAAGGACACGTGAGCTGCATTGCTTAAGAGATCCTCTCATGCTATCTCTTTTACAAAATAAGTGTCCAGTCAACAACAAAACATCAGTGATCGTACAGTAATAGTGGTAGTATATTTTTCACAAGCAATGTGAAACATTAAACTTATACAAACTGGTGTACAAAACTCACATACCTGCGTTGATCTCCTGGAGTGTCTCTACTCTTTCTTCTCCACATCTCTTTCCACCATCAGAGATTGCAAACATTTCAGAAACAGCTAGAGGTAGGGGACAAACAACTTGTTCGCTGGGCATGTCAAAAACCTCCCTGCTTTGATCAAGACTTTAGGGAGCCTTTCAGCCCCTCTAGCAAAAGGACTGGAAAGCAAGCTTTGAAAATTCAGTACCATCTGCATGCTGTCATGTTCCAGACACTGCTCTCAACCACTCAGGGCCTGCACAAATACCTGCAGAAAGAAACAATTGACTTGGTGCAGGCAGTAGATTACAAAACAGCAGTTGAGAACACACTGAAAAGTTACCGAAGTAACGAGAAATCACATGAGGTCTATGACAAGACCAAGGCCCTGTGCAATGATCTTGATATTCCCGAAACTGTGACACAGAGGAAGAAGCGTAGAAACATGGAAGACTTTGTAGTCAAGGCATCATGTGGAGCAATGTGAAACATTAAACATAAATAAACTGGTGTACAAAACTCACATACCTGCATTTCAATGGACAGCATAAAAGGACACGTGAGCTGGGTTCTGGTGCTCAGATTAGCTATTGATGATCACGTTGATAAATCATATAAAACAAATAGCCAATCACACAAAAAACATGTTGCTGTGACTGCGTGAGCATTAAACAATTAACATTAAACTAAACAAACACAACAGTACGTTATTGTCCTTATAAAATAAAAACATACATTTTGTCCACCGAGATAATACAGGCACCTTACGGCCCGTCCACACAGCAGCTTTTGGCGATTTGTCCACCGCTTCCAGCGCGTCTTCGCCCATTGACTTTGAATGGGGATGACGTCACTTTCCCTCGCTTGTCGCCGAACTGCATTGTGGGGGGGCGAGGCGAAGATTTCCAGGATGTTCAGGATTCCAAAGTTGAACATTGTTCAACTTTTGAGGCTGAGCTGGAAGCGACAGCCAATCAGATCCGTTTATGCAAATCTGACAGTTCAAGCGCTAGCCAATCAAACCGCGTGCAAGCTGGGAGAACGAGACCCGCAGTTCATTTCTATACTCCACAAAAATGGAGGAGAACTTAGTTATTGCGGTAGCAAATCACCCGGTTCTTTATGACCAGTCCCTATTTACTTACCGGGATACAAACCGGAGGAACCAGGCATGGGGGGAGGTGGCAGAGGCAGTGGGTGAAACTGGTAGGTTTTCGCTCGTTTGGGGATTTTATATCCAGTTTACTTCGTTGCTAGTTTACTTCGTTGCTAGCAAGCATAGACAGTATCATTAGCCAACATGGAATGTAGCATAAAATAGCACCATAAACATTAATCTCATAAATGTTCAAAATGTTAAAAAAATAAATGTTCATCATAGCCCTTCCTATTTGACAATAGTGTAGAAGAACCGGGTTTTTTTGCTTTGTATGTCGGGGGCGGGATATTCATGTGATATTCATGTGATTGGTTGTTGGTCGCGAAATCCCCAAGCTGTCAGACACGCCCAGCTCCAGGATTTTCAAGATTTGGTCAAAGCTGCTGTGTGGACACACCGTTACCCTCAAGAGATCCTCACGTGCTATGAGAATCTCCCACAATCCATTGCCGTAAAAAAAGCTAATGCAGGCACACGTTTGTGACACCAGATGGCGCAATTGTGTATGTGCGTGTGGGGAGTCTTGCAGTAGAAAATTTGACTGTAGCGCCGCCACTGTGGGCTGAGCCCCGAATGTTTCCAGGTCCAGGCGACGCCCCTGCTACAATTACATGGGATTAAAGCAACATGTAGTTTTACTTGTATAATACTTCCATTTTGTATAAAAGACAGTTTGTTTTCATCTGTTTTAGAACAAACCAAGTATTGGTCTTCAGAATACCAAACTTGTTTCTCCAAATTCAGATGATAAATACAACTTTGAAACTTGTAACGGCATAATTACAAGCAGAGAACGGAATAATGTAACATCACAGCAAGCATAACAACAGCCGTGTGTTATGAACACATACGCCAAAATGACATGACCCAAAAATGTAACTGTTCTTTGTACATATTGAAGTTTAGACAAACTGGCCTTGTGGCCTTCGGCTGCGAGGTGCATTAACAGGGCCGCCCCTCCCTACAGGCCAATCACGCAGGCTGCATGGGGCCCCGCCTTGCGCAGGGGGCCCCGCCCAGAGGGCCTCAGCTGCTGTGCGCAGTTCTCCGTGCACCCCCGCAAGAGTGAGAGGTGACAAGGGGAGCACGTCTGTAACCCGACACCGTTGCAATGAATCAACATCTGACCAATCACGGCTTTGATACGGCCACTAGTGCAGGTGAAGAGATGTCGGTGAAAAGACAGTTTCAGTCCAGCGCAAGCAAGAGGGAAAAAAAAAAAAAACATGAAGAAACTAGAGCATCACTCGAAGGTGGGTTATTGTATGAGTCAAATGTACAACTTGCGAATGTTGTATAAGTCAAATTGCAAATTGCCATATTAAAACATCAGCTGCAATTCACGACATGAAGAAGGCAGTCTCTGCAGCATATAGGCTAATGGAGATGCAGTAATTTCCAGCACTCTTTATTTAACATTCATTCAAGTATGTTATGCCTTTGATCTGCTAAGAGAAGAGTGATACACTGTCTGTCTAGTTGGCTTACATAACAGTTAAAGTTTACAGCCTAAAAAACATGGAGCATTTTTTCCCCTTTTATTCATTTTTATGTCAATTTGCACATTTCATGGTGATGCTAAGCCTCTCCCCTTAACTCCTAACAGTCATCATCATGTCAACCACAACACAGAGAAATACTGATAGAAATGCGTGTGTAGTTGTTGATACATTGCTGACAGAGGGAACTACATTTGAATACAGATTTAAGAAATATCAGTTTTTGATCATGTAATAAGCATGTTTTGTCTTGACTATTACAACTATATTACAATACAATAATATAGTATTTATATTATTGAATTGATTATGATTATTATTAGTAGTAGAAGTAGTTTATTTGCATTAATTATATTGTAATCTTTTTGAGGCTAGTATTTGGCAGGAAATGCAGACGTATTCAGCTGTAAACGCATACTGAACGACATACATGCACATTTACCATTTACCTCACTGTATAAAAAAGTAACTGTGTGATAATAATAATAAACAGGAATTCTATTTGCAAAGTAGCCTACTTTGTTTCCAAAAACATTTTTGTTACTCCTGTCTGTGTTTCTCACAATGTCGCTTGGGGCCCCAAGTTGGCCAGGGGCGGCCCTGTGCATTAACAAAGCAATACTATCAGCCTCACATTGCTCTGCTGTGGGTGCGCAAATCATGATGTCATCCACATATTGTATTAGAGCAGTGCCTTTAGAGACTTGGAGAGAAGCCAAACTTGTACACAAAGCCTGTTTGTACACAGTAGCCTTGACACAAACGTGTGAATCTGTAAGGTTTACCCTTATATTCAAATGTGAACAAAATTGACTGTCTTTGTGTACAGGAACACTGAAAAATGCATTTGAGAGATCTTATTACAGTAAAAAAATGCTGCAGAGGCTGGAACTTAGGAAAGAATCAGATAAGGACTTGGGACGAGCAGGCATAGCTGCATAGCATTTACAGCTTTAAATCCTGGACAAATCTCCACTCGTCAGGAGGTTTTGTCTCTGATCTTTTTGACAGGAAACACTGGAGTACGTACCGGAATCGTTACACGGAATAATGACCCCTTGTTTAAACAGAGAGGTAAACACTGGCTGAATGCCATCAACAGCTTCACGTTTCAAATGGGTTGATTTGAACGGAACGTGGACATTAAACATACGTCATATCTGTGAGCTGCCCAGAGTGAGTATGGCACATCTGAAATCGCGGCAGGAAGCTCAGAGATATAAGAATTACCTCATCATCCTCAACCAACAGCAATGTGCGCAGAACGGCTACGTTTGTGCACATTTTCATCTTATACATGTCACCTGACATATAGTACATAACATATTCTGTGTGTGTAGATGTCCAATCAGTGACTGACTCCAAATATTTAACGATTAGACCCAAATCCCTCTATCTCTCAGTGGGCCCCCTGGCTAGTGAAATGTGTGGACCGCCCCTGGGATTTGACACAGTTTGTGTTGTGTGGGTGTGCAACAGGAACCAGCTGCGCAGCAAACTTCAAGCATAGTTTTAAGCATGAGCTCCTCATTCACACATTCTAACAGAAAAACTCATCATAGCATTTACACAGATTAACAACATTAACAACGTTAGCACGTATAATGCAAATGAGAAGCCTCCATAAACACAGCAGGTGGAAAAACACGTTAATCAGTCACCCCGCAACAACACCTGAGAATCAGGATATGTCAGCAGCCATTTAATACACATTCACACAGTTCTTTATCATCAAATGCCAGTTTTTGAAACATCGTAGGAGTTGGCTGCCGGACTTTGAAACCCTCATTTGTTGAAAAATGAGGTCTAAGCCGAACCGGAGTTTCAGATCTCTGCCCAGTAAATTTATTAGGCAAACGGAGGATAAAAGAAACTGTTTTTTTACTGATGTGGGAAATGGATTGACTATCATCACCGTTATCTCCACTCTGAAGTGATACAAAAACTTCTCCTTTACAGTTACCCCAGCCGCTCCTATTGAGTGCATAATCTACCACTAAATTTGCCATCAGGCAAATCTGCCCTTTTTACTATAGAATGTGTAGCCCCAGAATCAACCAAAAGAATTGAACATCAACACCTATGACAGCCAAAGTCAGTGTGGGACATTTCTTCTACTTTTACTCAATAACCATCATTCACACATTTTCCAATTACTCAATAGCATGATGTGTTTGTGTGTGTCACTTCCCTGGTCCTTGCTGTCCCCCTCTGCCTCCACTCGCCAGTGTTCTGTGAGCAGTCCCATAATCCAATGTTCAACACTGCCACACTTGAAACATCTTTCGTCAAATGAAGGTCTTGCTTCTCGTCTTCTGCCTCGGAAAACCTCTTCTGCCTCTCCCTCGGTATTGTGACCGGCCAGCATTCTGCGTAGCTTGCGCTGTGTCTGTGAGTCCGTTGAGAAAGGCATTACTGAGGTGTGTTGCCCAAACACTTGCTTGGGCTTGGGTTTGTTTATCCCGCTGTTGTCCCCATCTACTTGGGGCTGATGGGGGTGGCGAGCTTGGAGTTGATGGACTGCATGGCTGGGGCTTGTAGTGGAGGTGGTTGAGGTGGGCCAGCCGGATTGTCAGGGTTGTACCCCGGAGGAGGGAAAGGATACCCAGTCGAGGAGAGGTCATTCAGGCCTGCAATGGAAGAACACAGAGATGTCTGGGGTTTACATGGTTTTGGAAATAATTTATTTTCCTTCTTTTCTTCACATTCATCTTCAACCTTAATATTTTCTTTAATGCCCAAGGCCAACTGCCTTCTTTCACGGCATTCTGCTTAATCCTCCCAGTATTTATTATAAAGACTTTCTGTGAGTGTCCAGTTTTCTATATAAGTCTTTTACTTTAACTTTATTTGTATTTCTACTTCTTCTTGTAATTTATTCTTTAGGTTCTTGATTTTTAATTTACTCAAAAAAAAACCTCCCTTTGGAAATCCAAACATTTCCGTCCATATATTTAATTTAGACAGACTGTCCTCACCATATTTTACTCTCATGACGTCTACAATCGGGCCCTCAGGAGGGTGTACAAGCCCCCTACTTTGCCTTGTTCCCATGACAAAGTCTAGATGTTACCAAGCCACCCCTGACAAAACAAGGGGTGTTTAAACACCTTTCTTTTTTTTTCATCCGTCGATGATGTGATATTTGTTTCTCAGTACAAATCACGCAAAAACTAATCGTAAACCCACGATCTACGACGGGATAAACCCTATGTGATATTTGTTTCTCAGTACAAATCACGCAAAAACTAATCGTAAACCCACGATCTACGACGGGATAAACCCTATCTTCGAGCAGTCCCTCTCATAAATGTCATGGAGTTTTAATTACGTTTAACTTTAAACAATTTAGACACTGTACATCTCACCCAGTATTGGAAAGCCTTTTTAAGTCCGTTTGATCTCGTGAAGTCAATCAGTTCCACCCCCGCCGCTGGTCCTCTCGTCCCGTACTGTTTTTGTCGTGGGGTAGAGGGAATCTGAGGATCCTGGAGCTACCAACCAGCGTTCGTAGGTGTTCCCAATCGAACTTGCAGAGACCCTGCTCGCAGCGCCAATTGTTATGGAAATCTAAAAACCCCAATACTGTAGAGTACAAGTCAAAGTGATCAAATAAAATAAATGGTGAATCAGACAGTTGTCTTTCTGGTGATGTTTATTCGATGACTCAAACAAACATCAGATACAATAAAATATATATATATATATATATAGACACAGGTCTCACAGAGTATAAAATATGTCTGCGCGAGTGTGCCCAGTTCAATATGATAGCAAAGCTTATAAAGGGAGGAAAAGGGTGGGAAGGTAAGAAATCTTCACACGGTCACATTGTTATTAGACACCTGCCTTGAGCTGTAGAAGTTCTCGTGTGACTTTGTGTGAGTCAACTCAGTAGCCAAAACAGCTCTGTGGCCTTGAAGTAGTGTAGATAGAGGCAAACAGCACATCTAACCAAATAAGAAGCATTTGGTTTAAACATATCAGGATATAATAACATTTCCACTACACCTGCTGCTGCATGGCTCGCTCCAGGGAGGAAGCGGCTTTACAGACGGTACAACTCATATCGTATCTGTCAAAGCTGGGTTTCATGATAAATTGGGGAAAGAGCTGTCCTATTCCAGCCCAGAGTATTGTTTACCTGGGTGGAATTGAACTCAGCCCGCATGAGAGCACGACTCTCACGGCAGAGAGTGGAGTGGACACGCTGACAGCTCTCCTTCGACGTGTCACACCCCGCAGCGTGGTGACGAAAAAGCCCCCCACAGTTCAATGGGATACAGGAAACACTCCTAAATCTCTCTAAAAAGATCAATTCTCACTTGTTTTGCCTCAATCTTGATACAGGGTACTTATTATATGTTATACTTTGGATTCCTAAAGCTTTTAGGCTACTAACTAGGGATGCTCCGATCGATATCGGCCGATACTCACTCTCTACCGATCGATCGGTGCTCTCTAAACATGCCGATCGCGAGAGCCGATCGCATGACGTAAAATACATGACACTTTTGTCTGTGTGCGGCAAAAAAAGCTCGCCAAAATGGTTTCACCGGTCTGGCATTATTTTAATGTGTCCGAAAAAGACAGTAAAATAGCGGTATGCAACGTGTGTGTGAAGCAGAAATCCTGCAGCTCCACCCGCCGGACACTTAGCTATTTTATCTACCTCTGGAACAAGCTAAACTAGTTATTATAAATATATTTATTCTTCACTGTCGGGTCACTCATTACTAGATCAGTGAGCTGCATGAGATACTGACAGGCTGTCAGGAGAGAGAGAGAGGGGGAGAGAGAGCGGGAGAGAGGAAAAGAGAGCGCTTCCGCTAATTTCTCCCGTGTTATTATCCAAAGCAGTGCTGGAATTGGGCCGGTACTCACCGGTACGCAGTACCGGCACTTCTGGTTCTGACCCATGGAGTACCGGCACTTCTTGCTCAGTACCGGCATGCTGGCGGTACTCCGGTACTCATGCACCGTGCCAGTACTCAACACTCTCCCGCCGTTCTATTATACATCCATATATATATATACAGTAGATGAGTCATGAGGTGCCGAACGGACATTCTCATCGCTCTAACCGCTGGAGTTTCACAGCGGCTGTCAGCTGTTTACTCCTGTCATTCAAACAGAACGTGCTGGAGAGGGGGCGGGGCTTATCTTCTCCATGTAAATACTGTGGTGGAAACGACTATGTCAAAATTAACCTATTTGACCGTGATTTAATAGTAATACACGTTTCAAAATAATAATAATAATAATAATGCCGAAGTAACAACATACTGAAAACTGTTAGTAAAACCATGTTTTAATGCTTTACAATTTACATACCTAGATGCACGTGTGTTGTGTTTATGCAGTGCAACTCCCACCCAGTGGGTGGCTATGTAGAGTGATAGAACAGAGCAGGCACGCCCCCGAGAGAAGGAAAGCAAGTCACGTCACAAATTAGCATTTCTAAAATGTTAGCGTGGATTAATAAAAGTGCAAAAAGACAGCGGTTGTCGCCGGAAGAAACTTCAAATACAGAGAATGCTGTGCCTGTGTTGGAAATTGTGTCTGATGGGGAGCTTTCTTTGGTTGATCCTCCTGCTCCAAGTTCTAGTGCATTAGCATTAGCACTAGCTCCGCCGCCTCCTCCAGAGCCTCTAACGTTAGCTGCTGCTGGCGCAACTGCCACCACCAACACCGGGCAAAGCGATGCACCTGACTGCTGGACAACGGACCAGGTGCAATATTTTTTGCAAGACCAATGCATGGCTCCTTCTTAAAGATAAGAAGCTAGGATGTCGGATATGCAGAGATGTCAAATCTTTGGGAATACACACTGGACAAGGACTGAAACTGTCAACTGAATGGGGTGAGTGTGCAGTGTCTCATTTCGGTGTTGACAAGGGCAAACAACAAGCTAGCCTGAGAAAAAAAATCAAAGAACATAAAGAATCGCAAGCCCATGTAAAAGCTGGTGACATCCTTACATCTGCTTCACGTGAAACTATTCAACATCAAGTGCAGTCTATGCATAAATCTGAATTAGACACCACTATCAGAGTTTTTCGAACGGCATATACAATTGGCAAACATAGCCGGCCATTCACAGACATGCCAATTGATTTGAATGTACAGAAACTGAATGGGCTGAACGTGGGCAGGGTTTTGCACTCCAATAAAACCTGTGGCGAAATCATCGACCACATAGCTCATGAGCTGAAGAAAAAAATGGCAAAAGACATTACAGAAAACCAAAGAAAACTCTGTGTTTTGGTCGATGAATCTACCACTATTAGTGGTAAAACGGTGCTTGTTGTGTGTCTACGCTCAGCATTAGCTGATGCTGAGCCCGAAACGTTTTTTTGGGTGCTGATCGAGTTGGATGGAACAACGGCTGATGACATCACAAAGGCGTTAATGGAGTGTCTTGGAAGAGATTTTAACGAGGACTTTTTAGGTCAGTGTTTCGTTTATTTTGCATGTGATGGGGCTTCAGTCATGCTAGGGAAGAGAACAGGCGTTGCTACCCAGTTGTGTAGTAAATTACCAAGCCTGTTTGTGTGGCACTGCTCCAATCATCGTCTAGAGCTGGCAGTTGGGGATGTGGTCAAGGAGGTCTCAGGGCTCAATCATTTCCAGATCTTTTTTGACAAACTCTATTCCTTGTTCCATGCCTCCCCCAAAAATCAGAGGCAGTTAGCGCAGTGTGCGCAAGCAGTCGGACAGCGTCTCCTGGTGATAGGGCGTGTTTTGTCCATCCGCTGGGTGGCTTCAAGTGAAAGGAGCGTCAGAGCAGTCTGGGAAAACTACCGAGTGCTTCATGATCACTTCACAAATGCTGCAAACGACACGAGCAGGGATTCCAGAGACAGAGCAAAGTACAAGGGCCTGGATGATGTGCTCACATCTGCAACGTTTGTCAGCAATCTGGGACTGATGTACGATGCGCTCACAGAGCTCAGCAACCTCTCTCGGCAACTCCAAAAAAGAGAGATGACACTGCCTACAGCAGATAGGCTCTTAACTCGAGAAATACGAGTTTTTGAATCCATGGTCACCATGCCTGGCCCACACATGACTACAGTTCATACAGCTCTAGCTGAGAAGTCCTTCAAGGGTGTTGCCCTGCGTGAGAATGGCAGGCTTGTACAGATTCATGCAGGTCAGTTTTTCCGCAGTATGGTAGAGAATCTGAGACACAGAATGACTTCCACAACCTCCTCTCATGTCAGCACAAGAGAAATCCCATTACATGGCCGGGAGGCCCGGGACAATCAGCTAATCCAGGACATGAAAGTTATCCATCCTGGAAGTTGGCCTGAAGAGGAGTTAGACGTACAGTATGGGGACGTAGAGGTGCTACGTTTGTGCGAAGTGCTGAAAGTGGACAGAAGAGAGACTGTTCAGGGCTTTCGCGAATACAAGGAAACCAGGGCATCCCGTACACCTGCTGCCATGGAGCCTCTACTGAAAGCAGTCCGAACCATCGCTGTCTCCACTAGTGAGTGTGAGCGGGCATTCAGCTGCATGAACGATATCCTTACTGCAAAAAGGAATGCTCTCTCTGTCAGCCGACTGTCCAGCCTGGTTTTCATTAAATGTAATGGACCATCACTAGGACAGTTCAATCCGGAACAGTATGTGAGGTCCTGGCTGGCAAAGGGAAGGAGAAGTGCTGATGAAAGAGCCTGTCCAGCTCCAGCCCCTGATACTGATGTTCCCAAGGCCTTCTGGAGCCTTTTCTAACAATGTGAAGTATATTGCAAAGCAGCTCACCCAGTGAGAAGACTTTTGGCATAATGTGCCGATTTGTACAGATCCTGGAGATAGAAGGACTTCAGACCAACCAGGGAGTTATCTGATCAGCTTGGTGTTCAATGTAACTCTTTACCATGGCTCAGACTTTGTTACTTGCAGTTACAGTTTCTCATTTTAGATTGTGCAAATTTTGCATTTGTTTTTACATGTTCTTTGTTCATGCTCTTTATCATTTTTCTGAGTTGGAAAGTTAGATTGCATCATAGTTTACTTTATACATATGTGTATTCTTCAGTGGTGAAGTATATTGCAAAGCAGCTCAGCCATGTGAGAAGACTTTTGGCACTTTTTCGTTTTTCGTTTTCTGAGTTGGAAAGTTAGATTGCATTCAAAATGTACAGAAATACTTAATTTTGTTAAAGCTTTTTATAAAAAATGCTTCTGACCAGAGCTTTGTTTCCTTGTCATTAATGTTGAACACCACCAGAGGGGCTCTCACCTGAAAGGTCTCTGCTTCATGTGTCTTCAGCAGAAGATTTAGACTTTGATTGCTATATTTTCAGTTAATATTGACCTTACTGAGCTTTAGCCATATCCGCTGCCTATCATAAAAAATGTTAAGTACAGTGAACCTTTCTAAAATATACAGTAGTAAAGAGACAAACCCACCAGCATTATAGTAGCCAAATTCTTGTTTGTGGGCTGTATATATAAAATTGACTTGAAAAAGTTGCTGATTTTAGAGTACTGGCACCTTTTTCATTCCAATTCAAGCACTGATCCAAAGTGAATGTAAACTTGAATAATGTACATCATTTGAATGTAATAATTAAGTTGATTGTTGTTTGTGGAAGCTCCAGTGAATGAGCCCCATTAACTGAGTTTAAACATCACTTTAAATGGAAGATTTAAAGTGATGTTTAAATCTTCCATTTAGGCCACGCCCACTCGATCGGATCGGCGATCGGTATCAGCCGATACTGATTCCGGCGATCAACGATCGGCCCCGAAATTGGCGATCGGAGCATCCCTACTACTAACCCATCATTCAAGGGTGGTTTTCACTATAAGTAATGGGTTTTATTTGGGCGGAGACAAAAATGTACACTTTTTGATTATGTTCCTTCTGGATTTACTCTGACACTGAAACATCTTTATTGATTCTGACACTTCCACATCCAACTCACAGATGTGACCTTGCTTTGATAAAATAAATTATTCATATAACCATTTTAGAAGTTAAGTTATAGTCCTTTGTTTTGGGCATGTCATTTTCGAGCCTGAAACCTGAAAAACAGGCTTCCGTTAACGCGTTAAAAACGCAAAAAAAAATTAAGGCCACTAATTATTTTAACGCGATTAACGCATGTGTATTTTTTGTCCTCGGCCGCCCCGTAGTTTCAGAGCGCATCGAGTTTAAAATACCATCTACAAGCTGATGCTGACAGCCCCGCTGATGCTGACAGCCCCGCTCCTGCCGCCCGCTTGTGGCAGACCACACTTCCACGCTCACCGGCAGGCACCGACTGGCTGTTGGGAGGACCGGGAGGGTGTGTGTATGTGTGGCCCGAGCGAGCGAGAGAGAGACCTTACGTGCATTGTTGTTGTTAGCATCTGGTGCTAGCTAGTGTTAGAAATTAAAATCAATGTTTTGATAGCATAATGTACCCTAAACATACCGTCAGTTTAAATGCTGTTTTATACTGAAAAATGTACGTTCCCTTCTAAATCTAGGGGGTACAAAGGGAAGTAACAACACCCAAGGATGACCAAGCACGACAAAAAGGAGAGAAAACCGATCTCTGATTAACGAACAAGTCGTTTATTGAACAAAACAGGAACACGGGCTCACCAGCCAACTTGCAAAACAAATCTAGCTACAAAAATATATACTGGAGACATGGACACCACGCTGCACACATCCAGCCAGGGGAGAAGGGGAGGGAAGACAGCAACCTTCCTCCTGTCCTATATGGAGGCCCTGATTGAGGATTGGGCAACACACTCTCACTCCCTAAGCGTCCAATAACGACGTTTGGTCAGTGTCCGTGGCGTCCAGTTGTGACGCTCCTAGGCTCCTTCAGCGTCATAAAGTGACGCAAATAGCTTTCAACTGATTGCAATGTATTCCCATCTGCGGCGGGATTTGACGCTCATGGAAGCACGGCATTCGTTTGTGTCGGCTGCCCTTAAAGGCAATGTGAGCGTCCATTCCCATTGGATAACGGAGAATTGTACACCCGGAAGTAAGTATTCCCCTTACTGTCGATTGATTTTACAGTGATATCTGCACTACTCATCGACTAAAAAACACCAGATTATCCTTGTTAATTACACAACATTGATTGGTTTAAATTGTGTGCAATGCTTTTGTATTTTTCCCCTTCGATTCGGAGAAACAAATATTTTTTCGGAGTAAAGGATGGCAGAAGACACTACACTACCCAGAATCCCCAGCTATCGTTTGGACTACACCATGTGCTCTGTTTGACAAACCCGTTTTTTTTCACCATTCATTCCAATGGCTGGCGTCTATGTCACGTGATCTTCAAATTTCTCCCTGCAGAAAAATAAAACATGGCCGAACTTCGTTTTATTCTCGGTGGGAAATGCCTATTTTAAAATTAGTTTGGCCATTAAAATGCGTTTTGATGTCATTTGATGCGAGAAATATGAGTTGTTATTTCAGATTAGTGTGCAGTGGATGTACATGATCTTTAGTTTGCTAGTTATTACGAAGATTACTTCAGGAAATCGCAACGTTTTCATTGTTACCAAGGTGGTTGCTAGGGACGCTGCTATCGATATTATTTCTGTTATGTTGTGTAACTGTTTAATAGTGTTATCTTTATTGCTACCCCCTTCCCCGTCAATGTATAGTGTTGATCCACAGCGCAAACATATTAGTTTAACAAAATCCGCATCTAAAGATACGTTATTTTCCCCTGTGCAATTCCAGTCTCACATCTCACAGCACATCGTCATTAACAAATACCGGAAACAGACCGAAAACATTTAAAAAAAATAAAATAATACTTTATTCCGAGTGTGCTTGATTTTCTCTTTGAAAGTCATCACATAACGGCATTGTAATACACGGTTCGGCTGCATTAAATATTACATATCTGCCGTAGTTCTCTATTTATAGAGCCCTGATGAGAAGACTTCTAGACAAACATGAGGAACTGAAAACGTGACGTGGGTCATAAATATATCAGCAATTAAACAACATCTTACATTTCTTTTCACACAATACGTCTCCTTGCAGTATCAACACTAATTCGGCTGACTTTTATATTTGATCCAATTGGTAGATAGGCTGTATTTACACCATAAAGGTGCACAGCTGATATAAAGGGACACCTAGTGGTTAAAGCATGTTATTGAATTTCATTATTTTTTATTATTAGATATTAATAGGATCCCTATAAAGTATATTCATTACTCGTTATTCTCTACTAATAGTTCACTAAAGACTGTATATAATTACTATTTTGCACATCCCTTTCAAGATTTCAAGATTTTCTAAGGTTTATTGACATATCATATAGGCCTACACAACTATGGTGTAGTTCTGCATTGAATGAAAAACTTGGGTCGCAGGTTCCTCAATAGCGCATTACAAGACATCTATCAATATTTGTGCATACCTCCAGCAATGTTAACTATGTTGAAGCACTTATTTTAACTGATATTATACATCATGTATTATACTCTTATAAGATGTATGTAGATATTTCATCTCCGACCTTGTCAGGTATTGAACAATCAATACATAAAGAACACAGAATTGTTAAATATAAAACACAGAATTTGTGTGATTATACTAAATGATTTACAAATAAACACCACTGCATATGTACAACTGTAACACATGCTGATGTAACGCAAATGTTTCCAACCTGGAATCAATAAAGTATATCTTATCTTAAGCTGATCGATGGCTACTGCCATATTTGCAAAATTTGCCTCTGAACCTTGACAAGTGCATGTTTCAGGCTTATCAATTAATGTAATGTAATGTTATCTATTAACAACAGGAGGGGTCAAAAACATAAGACCAGCTGTTAAATAAAGCTCTTCTGACCTTAGCTGGCATGTGTGTATATATATATTAATGCTGCCCATTATGGGCACAAGCAATTTTCACCCATTTATTAATTATATGTTTTACATTTGAGTGTTTCCTATCCCCTAAACCTCCAGGGATGTACACAGTTTAATACTGGCAACTTCTTATTATGGGAAATACGAAAACGTCTTTTAAAACTACAACTCCCAGTAGAGACGTATCCCATAGATAGAGAGCATGTTGCGAAACAGAATAGCCAGCATGTGTAGTTCTGGGGACGGGGTGGGGGAGGGGGGGACGCGGTGGACCCGTTCAAATCCAGTTTTGGACAGTCTGACGTGGTTCCATCCCATTTCAAGTGCTGTTCGAGAATCGGCGTAACCCTCGGAGCACACTCACCAATCACAGAGCTTGAGGACTATCACGGGGTTTGTCAAACAGAGCACATGGTGTAGTCCAAACGATAGCTCGGGATTCTGGGTAGTGTAGTGTTTTCTGCCATCCTTTACTCAGAAAAAATATTTGTTTCTCCGAATCGAAGGGGAAAAATACAAAAGCATTGCACACAATTTAAACCAATCAATGTTGTGTAATTAACAAGGATAATCTGGTGTTTTTTAGTCGATGAGTAGTGCAGATATCACTGTAAAATCAATCGACAGTAAGAGGAATACTTACTTCCGGGTGTACAATTCTCCGTTATCCAATGGGAATGGACGCTCACATTGCCTTTAAGGGCAGCCGACACAAACGAATGCCGTGCTTCCCTGAGCGTCAAATACCGCCGCAGATGGGAATACATTGCAATCAGTTGAACGCTATTTGCGTCCCTTTATGACGCTGAAGGAGCCTAGGAGCGTCACAACTGGACGCCACGGACACTGACCAAACGTCGTTATTGGACGCTTAGGGAGTGAGAGTGTGTTGGATTGGGAGCACCTGGGGAGAGGCTGCACCTGGGGACAATCAGGCTGCACCTGGGGAGTCAGAGGGAGAGAGAGAAAAACACACACACACACGACCACACAAACACTACGGCACGTAACACTTCCCCCCATAAAACCAAACAAGTGTTTGGTCACAGTTACCAACAACACTCATTACCTAGTTCACCAGCATACTATTGGATGCTTGGAAGCTGCCACCTGCTGCTTCCAAGCCACACACTCCGCCGCTAAATGACCAGGGTCAAGACAAAAGAAACACAATCTCTTAGTGTCGGGACCTGGGAGAGAAACAGACTGAGCACGTGTGACACGTCTGTTACGAGCCCTACAGTGAGGATAACTGCCCTGAGGATAGACTTTACCCCCGGCTATATCATTACCCATTATGACATCCACACCGTCGACAGGAAATTTGGGGAGCACAGCAACTGGAAAGAAACCAGTAGCCAGTTCAGACTGGACATGGACATTGTGAAGATGTGCGGGCACAGAACCCATTTCAATACCTCTCACCACCATATCCGCATCACAGGCAGACTCAGCACTCAGGGGCAGGGCACCGGCAAGGATGAATGACTGTGAGCCACCACTGTCTCGCAACACCGTGACCTGCCGCTGGTCCTCCACCTTTCCTGACAGAGAGACAAAGGCAGTAGAGATGAACGGTTTCAAGCACTCATCAGGCCCTTTGTTAACAGTGGCCCGTCCACTAGGACACACTGTTGTAACCAAACCCACCCCTTCTGGGCGCTTGCCATTCACTGTCTGCTTTCTCTTCCAAGCTGCACAGTCTGCTATCATATGACCTGGGTCCAGACAAAAATGACAAGCTCTGTTTATCCTGGGACCTAACAATGGAACACTGGCACAGGGAACGTAATTGTCAGGAGCTCTACGATAAGTGTCCCGCTGAGGAGGATCACGCTGGAAAAAAAACGCTCTTGTGTATCAGCGCAAACTCGTCTGCCATAATGGCAGCCTGCTGAAGGGTAGTCACTTTCTGCTCATTCAAATAGACTACCGTACACTCCGGTACACAGTGTTTAAACTCCTCTAACATCATTAGCTCGCACACTGAAGCAATGTCATCAGCTCTACACGCTCTACACCACCTGTCAAAGAGGGCTTTCTTCTCCCTCGCGAAGTCCACGTACGTTTGGCCAGAAGTTTTCTTCAGGCCGCGAAAACGCTGCCTGTAGGCCTCAGGCACAAGCTCATATGCCCTGAGAATAGCACCTTTCACCTTGTCATACACCAAACTATCCTCGACAGAAAGAGAAGAGCAAGCCTCTTGAGCCTTGCCGACTAGCTTACACTGTAAAATAATAGCCCACACATCTTCTGGCCAGTGCAGAGCAGCAGCAATGCGCTCAAATGCACCAAAATAGACATCGACCTCTGATTCACGAAACACAGGGACCAAAGAAATCCTGCTCACGTCAAAGGAGGCAGCAGGACCAGAAGGTGTAACTGCAAAATCACCCACCACAGCTGCTTGGAGCTCTAGCTGACGCATCTGGACAGCAGTGTCTGCCTCCAGTGCCTGCTTCCTGATCTCCAGCTCCAGCTCCTGCTTCCTGATCTCCAGCTCCAGCTCCTGCTTCCTGATCTCCAGCTCCAGCTCCTGCTTCTTGATCTCCAGCTCTTGCTCCTGCTTCCTGATCTCCAGCTCCCTCCTGAGCTGAAAATCCCTATCACGCTCCTCCCTCTCACACTGGAGACGAGCCATACGCACTTTTACCCTAGCATCTAATTTAGACCCCGTAGATGAGGATCCTGCCGAGAACGAGCCAAACTGACGTGTGGTGAAAAGTTTTGCCTGTTCCGTAGCACTCTGAACACCAGGAGTAACACCAATGCGGCCTCCACCATGAGATACTGCTGCTACAGCCCCGGCCACCGTGCCAGGAGATTCCACTAAAGTAGGCCGACTCAAAACCCCCTGTTCCACTAGTCCAGTTAGCAAAGTAGCCTTTAGTTCACTTTTAACAAGAGCAGAGGAGACAGAAACGTGATAATGGTCAGCAACTAACCGCAAATCAACCTTCCTACCGCAGTCTAGCTGACTCACAGTAAGACTGGCCACAAACTGCTCCAAAACAAAAGCCATCCTTAGCAACGGCTACTTATAAATATATATATTATTATTTTTTATATATATATATATATTTTTTTTAAACTTCCCCAGATCCTGCCTACCAAACTTACCTAACTATCTTCTGGGGCGTGCCGGGCTCGAGGCGACTTTAAAAGGCAAACATCAGTGGCCGAAACCCTGAATCGCCTGCCCCCACCAGGGAATAAATCCCCACCCAGGATTACCCCGAAAATAAAAAAGGCAAAATAAAAAATGAGTGCCTGAAGGAAGGACTGATTCAGCCCAGCTAGACACTCCCCTGTCTAAACTGAGGAAGTCAATGCTACCAAACACAATATCAACACTAAACCACAAACAACTACTCACTCTTTTTCTGAAAGATTGGACGAGCCCCCGTGGAAAAGAAAGTTTGGGGCTCTCTGCTGGAACTGCTACCCCCGCGACCCGACCACGGATAAGCGGGAGAAGATGGATGGATGGATGGATGTTTGTGTTTTTCTTATTAAAAAAAGTCCTTTTCGAGGAAAAGGCCTGAAACGTTTGAAGCTTTCAGTGGTTGTTTTTTCTGTTTTCAAACAGACATTGCGTCTGGTTTACGACGAGAAATGCGACATTCGTGCGTTAGATAGACGATATTCTTCTGATAGTGTTTGATTAGCGTCTTACTTTGTCCCATGATAGCGTGTTTAAACAGAGGAGATAACCATACTGGCTCTTAAAGTCAAAACATCACGGAGTGAGTGTTTAGGTTGAGGACAGTGTGAGGCTGTTTTTCTTTTTAAAAGTTATTTGTGTGATGGGGAAAATCATTTCAAAGTGTTTCTTGTTATGTTTTAATTTAACGTGAATGGTTTGAGGCCATTAAACAGTGGGGACTGTTTGAGACAAGAACACAGTTGAGTGAGTGTTTTAATTACAGCAAGGGGCTTTCTTATTAAAAAAGTCCTATTTGAGGAAAAGGCCTGAAAAGTTTGAAGCTTTCAGTGGTTGTTTTTTCTGTTTTCAAACAGACATTGCGTCTGGTTTACGACGAGAAATGCGACATTCGTGCGTTAGATAGACGATATTCTTCTGATAGTGTTTGATTAGCGTCTTACTTTGTCCCATGATAGCGTGTTTAAACAGAGGAGATAACCATACTGGCTCTTAAAGTCAAAACATTACGTACACAGGTTGAGGGCTGTGACGTAAGGGTATGAGGCCCATTTATAATTGTAAATTACATAGAAATGTTATTTTAAACTGCAGTGTTGTTTTGAGTTTAATTTTCTAGAATTAAAAGATCACCCTCATTATTTCAACTCCGCTCTGATGCGGCTTTCACACCAGCGCTTTTCCCTTTCTAGCTCCGAGCGGGAGCTTTTCTGGCTCAGCTCCGGTTTCCCTTTTCTGCTCTCGCTCTGTTCACACCGCCCAGCACCCGACTGGTGCTGCCGCTGCTGCGTCATGACGTCACCATTTACATCGCTGATTTACTCCCCAACGGCGTTACGGCGCTCACAACAACAACAACTGCGTCGGGTCGATGATCGTGTTGCTTTTAATTACACGAAGCCAGATTAAATTAAATAACGACTTCTCCAACCTTATGCTTTGCTCCAGAGTGCCGTGGTTCAATGTTTATTAATGTGTTTCTGCAGCATTTACCGACCGCTGCAGTGCTGCCTGCTCTTCCACGGGAGTTTCTTCTCCCGTTAGCTCCCGGTTAGCTCACATTGCAGCGGCCGCTCTAAAGTATTCACTGTCCAACTCACACAAGCAGCTGATACATATCCCCAGTTCCCCTGAATGTGTGTCAGTCTGAATTGACGCTGTTTGGCATCACAACGCTGTTATGAAAGTTTCTCTGGTATAAAATGGGTGATGTTAGCATAGCAACCAAAGCTAAACTGACTACTTGCTATTGCTATCCTATTGTGGCATAAACCGTTTTCTACAGGCACATTTTACCGGCGTATTTTTATTATGATTCTACTTGTGATAGTCGGATACAACAACCTGTGCAGCCCATGTATTGATTCCATCCGATAGCTGCTACAATACAAAACAAAACGTCTGCCTCTCTCCACAATGATCAATAACAGTGTACAAATAAACAGAATCACACGAAGCCTGGTTAGTGTTGCCTGACTTTATAAAGTGTGTTTATAAGCACTACTGCTTGTAGGCAGGCATGACAGTCGACCCATGTTCAGGGGAGGTGGGTTTAGTTTCCTGCACGCCTCGACGTAAGAGAGACGTAAGCGACGCCACCTCTTAGCTCCGAAGCTCTTGCCTCTAGACCGACAATTTTTTGGAGCTGGAAGTTAACCGGATTCCGGAGCTAAGAGCCGGCACCGCTGCGGTGTGAACAGGAAAAACCGGCGCTTTTCAGGCTCCAGCTCCGAGCCGGAGCTGAAAAAGCGCTGATGTGAAAGGGGCATGAGAGCCACGAGGTGTTTTCAAATCCCTTTGTTCTTCAGGTCAAAGGTTGGAAAGTCAGTTGCCATCTTGTCTTGTCCTCGTGTTTACAATGAGCAATGGCAGTCGCCATTTCGTGAAATGCTAATTTGAAAGTACTCAGTCCTACTCACATGAGGCTAGGCACTCCATCTTGAGAAGGATAAATCATATTTCTTTGCAGAGTTGGAACTATAAAATAGACAGGTTATTTTACCGTGGGAAGTTTGGTATTTGTAGGGATCTGATTTTAGAAGTTTATTTTCTGCTTGCAAGTGTAAATTGAAGTTTTTTTTGAAATATTCCAGTTTGCAAATGTGTTTTGGCGTTTATGTGCTGTGTTCTTTTACCATAGTGTAGTGTTCTTACCTAGTGTAATTCTCTTTCCATTTTTAAGAAGAAAAATAAGCTTTTCTTGTTAAATAGAGGTTAGTTTTGCAAAAGTAATCCCTAGTGGATTAAGCTGGAAATTACAATAGCGCACTCTGCTGGAAGTACATAATTATTACATAGAGGTAACACTCAATAGAAGTTTAATTTGAAGTGTTATAAACACATGCTTGATCGCCAGGATAGAATGCAAGTGGTTTCTAATTATAAGATAGGAAACTTTAAACAATACTTTTTCAAATAAGCAAACAAATGTATTGAAGCTAACACAAGTTAGGACATTTACATAATTTCATACACTTTGGTATGCACTGTACACAGTAGATTTAGATTTTCACCAGATTTCTAATTTTCATATTTTAAAGTCAAAACCATACACTGTACAATTTTTATTTTAGCATTTCAGATTAAAACATTTGCATATTTTTTTATCTTTTAATTAACTTTATTATTTAAAAAAATAAATCATTAAAAAAAATAAAATAAACTTTAAAAAAAAACTTAAAAAAGCCCAGATTTAAAGTTAGGTTCGGATGACATAGGATATTACTTATCAGGAACGACGGTGCTAGTCAGAGGATTGGTGCTTAATCTTTGATAACTTAATAATATTCATTCGAATAGGAAGAGAGCATGTCACCAAAACAAACTAAACTGGGACTAGACGCAGAGCCAGGCTCAACTGCAGATATCAAGGAAAGGGTAATAATCTGATCAGATGCTTTAACCTTTCCAATTAAAAGAACTATATGGAGGGAAGATGAAGAAAGATTTATAAGAGTTACAAGTCTGATACTCCATCTTGAATATGCCAGCCTATTGGCACACAGCATAAATGTGGTCCGAGTAGCAGACCTGCCAGTGAGAGAAGACATAGCAGAAAAAACAAAAGACACCGTAGCTTGTAGGAACAAGGAGAAGGGAGGGGAAACTTCCAGAGAAGGCAGGGCAGACACCTCCAACAATTCAAGCTCAGGAAGAACCAGAGAATGCAGGGCAGACACCTCAAACTGGTAAATCTCAGATAGTGCCAGAAAATCAGAAGCAGAACCGACAACCAGGAGGTTTCCATGATGACAACGGAGGCAGGGGGTCCCAGAGATGTCAAAGACGAACAGGGGTGCCAAACATGACCCAAATGTAACTGACACCCTGGTATCAATCACAGCAATGAGGAAGCTCAGAGGGCCAGACCAACAGGTGATGCATCCTCAGCCCAAGGGTATTTTGAAACCCAGCTACATTGAGCCATATCTGTCAACACAGGAGGGAGAAGTTGAATGTTATTTAAAGAGATAGTGAGTAGCATATTGCATTTACACATAAAGCATCCACAGATTAGTAGAAGATTAAAACATAGTAGAACATTTAGCAGACTATTTTTGTAATTATGAGAAGGATAGAGATTACGAGTGATGTTGTTCCCCCACACAGAAAACTATTGTGTCCACACAGCTAGTGAGGTCAAGACGATGGGGTTTCCACTGAAAAATATGAAGACGGAAACCTAGTACTCGCCCAAGACGGAGGATCCATACCGAATCCTCCTGTTTACACTGACTGCAGTTCAAGGGGCGGCGATACACCTGACGTGGAGCTGTTGAGACCTAAAAACAGAAACTCGATTCTGCTGTGGTGAAGTCTGGCTACAAAGGGAGGTGTCCGATAGGGTCGCTTGTCTCAAACCAGTGAAGAAGTCAACAAGAACCCAGCAGAACTAGAGAGTGACTGTTAGCGGGAGAACAGTGACAGAGCGACAGAGACTGGCACAACATTTTCCAGCCAGTACATAGATAGACCCCGTCAGAAGACCGGGGCTGTGTTTAAAGGGGAACTTCATTTATTGTTAGTGGAAGTGTAGTTTTTTAGTCAAACAATTATGTGATTTATGGAGTCAGATTACATTTTTCTCATAAACACAATTTTATAATCGGTCTGAAGTATCTGTTTTAAGGCAATGTGCTGAAGATTAAATAACATAACACTGATTGAGAGCTTGGATGAAGAAGTAGGGTTTTTACAACAGTTTCAAGAATCAGTTTTTATTTATTTATTCTTGAGTAATTTTACTGATTTATAATGTAGTGCGTAAGGCACTATCTCATTTTGAGTGAGGGCCACCAGCCCTTCATGCATGTCACCCTCTGTGAGAATGGTTCGTATTTTTCCCTCTAGTTTAGAGAAATATTATTTTATTATATCTTTGTACAGCAGTATCAAACAATCCTCTAATCCTAGAATTATTGAGACACATTAGCGACACCAGGGGTATTGTTTTTCGCAGCAACAATGATGCATAATACCAGGACAAAAGCCATTATTGCAACAAGTAAACCATTTTTTGTGCTAATGGCAGATTTTAGTGAATATGTTTTTATACCATCAGAAAGCCATACATCATACGATATTTTGTACGCCTTATGGGTACACGGATAAGTTATATTTATGTAATGCAACGTTATGGGTTTTACATGTCCTGTTCAGAATAGGGTAATCATTGCAATATTAATTGAGCATGTTCTGCTCAAAGGAGGGAGTGTCATGATTATACAGATATGTTGATTTCAGTGACGTTGTAGTTAATAAATAATAACATGTAGTTAATAATAGGTCTCATAACGACAAAAGGTATGCCAACGCTTGGGCCTCCTCCAAGGAGGGAGTGGTCCAGTTTTAGATATTAGACGAATAAAAGTAATGAATATGTCAGAACTCTGAGTAATATTATCCAAGTTTTGTCTACACAGGCTAAGAAAGCTACAAAGATACCAGACGAGACACCAGAAGAGACTCCTGTTCGGCCAGGTGATTGGGTGAGGGTGAAAGTTCACAAAACACAGTGAGCTGATCACGGTGGACGGAACAGTGAGAAGTTGTAATGAACTTCACACGCGCTCCGGTTTAAAGGTAAAGAAAAAGGAGCAAATTGACACCACCTCACACATTGTCACCCTTCACTGGCAACTTCCAGAACATTATTGGGAGTTAGGACTGATTTGGCAGAGCTGGAACAAAACAATAAATAGAAATAAGATAAAGATAGAAACAGCTCAAAAGACGAATTGTCTATAGATTTTTATAGATTGTACACTAAAGTGAAAACCTATTTTTGTTTTACATCTGAAAAAGAGTCACATTTTTGTATACGTTATTATAGTACTCATTATTTAAATTCTGTAACTGACGCCAAGGGAGAAAATAGAGATGATGTCAAGAACAAAGCCAAAGCAATTGTGGGGTCCCTTAGGGATAAGAGTCAGAATAGCATTGTTGATTGTGCTCATTACACGTGGCACCTTTCTGGTTAGATGGGGAGTACAATATCAAGTAAGACATGGATCCATTAGTCCACTCATAGAGAATGCCCACATCACTAACAAAACTCCAGCTGTGTTTCGGAGAGTTTCACTTATCCCTAGAGCCAAAAGATCAGCTGAGCAACAAGAGGAGGAGTTAGAAATACTCGGTCCCAAAGGTGAGGCGGTTACAATCAAGATGATTCACCCCCCATATATGATCAAATGATGAGATGGGTTTAAGTGATTGGGATATGTAAGTGATGGGAATTTACAGATTAGGGGAATCTCCAAATACACTAGATCAGTGTTTCTCAAACTTTTTCATACCAAGGACCACTTAACCAATAAAAAAAACACTTGAGGACCACCTAACTCCACAAATATCCAAAAACACATTGTTTTTTACAAATCGCCTGAAAATGGTACCAACAAGTGGCAACATGTGTGATGAAGGTGTTTATCTGGGCTATATCATGCAATCGAAAGTGAAACTCGCTCCATTGCGGAGATATTCCCGCGAGAGTGCGAAAAACTTATATTTATTTATTTCAAATGTGAAATGTTACCAATATACTCACGGACCACTAGGGGGCGCTCACGGACCACCAGTGGTCCACGGACCACACTTTGAGAAGCACTGCACTAGATCCATGTTTTAGTCTGTGCCAGAAACACCCCTGTTAAGTTTATGGACAACCGACCGGTGACCTGAGCACAATTATTGAAAATGATTACAGTAGAAACAGGCTACTAACCCACAAGTACAGCTTTGTACGTACAAACTCTATGAACAAAATTCCCCAGCAGATTGTGGCGACATTGCAGATATGTTCAGTCACAAAAGTTACTTATGTTCTAAATAACAGTGAGATTTAAAGTAATGGAGAAAATATGGGGACGTTCTTTTATAGTGTGTGGAATATGTGGTGCTTGAAACATGTAGGTATTTTTAATTTATAGAAGAAAATGGTTTCCTGAAAGAGTTATTTGGAGTAGCCATGTTACAGTGGGTGGAAACAATGTTTAGGGATATGGCACAACCATTAGTAGACATTAATTGGGTTTAGATGACATTTAACATCTAAGACAGATGGTAAAATTAGGAAAATAGAGTGGAAAGGATTGGATATGTTTTACCTCAGTGTGTTAGAATTAACTATAGGTAATGCGGCCCGAGATCTCTCTCTCTCTCTCTCTCTGCCTGTCAGAATGCTACGACCCCATCTTCAGACAAATGACCTCACCACAGGAGACTCCTCCTCCTCCTCCATCAAACAGACAGACAACCCGAGCTGAACCAACAACGACCTGAGGCATCTAGAACCATCTCCACCTGAGGCATCTAGAACCATCTCCACCTGAGGCATCCAGAACCAAACCAGCATGCTGACAAAGAGGCAAACTCTCATCGGTCCCTCAAACAGGACATGAAGTTCCAAACTGAGCCGCGAGATTTGGCACAATAGCAGAGTGTGGGACATGAGAGCAGAATACACCACTCCATGCAACAGCGTAGAGACTGAAAAGGAGGAGATGAAATGCAAAGCAGTTGGGCCACTGAAAATAATTACAGCGGGAAGATCCAAGTGCGGATGGACTGAGGAGAAGACAGGACGGAGGAGAAGACAGAACCAGAGGAGTTGGCATGGGCCAGCAGAACGTGAGGGGGTCGTGGCTTGACGACCAGAGGGGGAGAGAAGGAACACGGGAGTGAGTGAGTTTACACATAAACACACTTATTAGAAAATAATCCTAAAAACACACTGAGGGTAGAACATATTATTCAATCTTTTCATAATATAAACAAATTATTCTTATAGAGATTCTTATTCATGTGAGAATTTGGGGAAGATTTAATTTGTTACAATATAGATAGCAGGCAAATCTTTATTTGAATGGAAAATGTTAAAGGTAGAGCTGGAACCAAGCCAAAGAAAGTATTCCAATCTAGAGTATTGGTTTCACCATTGTAGCATGGTTATTACCATAGGAGAACTGTTAAGGTGGTAACAACATTTGTCGTTTGTCGTCCAAGATGTAGAGTTTTAAAAAGACACTAGGCAAAGAGCGATTGAAGATTTTAATTTTGAAAAAACTAGTATAATTGGGAGTAATACATGCGGGGCTTTGGATCACTCATTTTAATGGTGCATATTTTCAACAACAAATATCGTTCAGGGAGAAGGGGTTGCACAACCCACCCTGCAGATGTTTTAAATCTTACTTGCAGCTTCAGAGGGAGCGCACGGCACCAGAGTATGAGTTTTAAAAGACAAGTGCCACCACCTCCTAATGCTCATCCATTTAATCAGTGATGACCTGACATTTAGAGATGTTATTTAAAAGGAGAAACATATCTGCCATGAGTGAAAATTCCTGAATTGAACTACAAACCATTAATTAAATGACTTCTGTTTTTAAAGTCCTTGTTAAAGCACCCAATGTTCCACACACTGTTAAGGAGGTTAGCATAGTTATTTAAGTAGACCAGAAATGAAAATAAATTAGTATAATGAGTTATTGATATTCCACCGGTTTTCATACCATTTCAGGGACTTTATCACTGCATTAGAACAGACCACCCAAAGCCAGTAGGGCTAAGAGACCAGTCCCAGGGGGAGTTTAGGCTCCAGGGTACAAGGATAGCATAGGGGTGCCCAGGGGAGGCCTAGATGTTGCACTAATTCCATGTCCTAAAATACCGATTGATTACAACGGCCTCTTCTAGAGAACATATTACTTTCATACCTTAAATGATATGAAAGGAGGGAGGGTACATTTCTCATGGGGGACAGTTACAAATGCTAGTAGAACAGGACGATCCACCCCTGTATACAGATGAATGAAAATGATGAGTTAGTTTGAATGATGTTAAATGATATGGATGTTCAGAGACCAGGTTGTTCAATGAATGTCCAGCCAATGTGATTCTTTAAATGATGAAATCATGTGAAGAAGTGAGAAAAATAAAATGCTAAAATGGAGTGAATCCATTTCAATTTATAATATACTATTCCAAGATGGTATATTTTTATTATTACATTACACTGGTCCAAGATAGTTTATTTCATTTTTATTATTTTTCACTGTTATAATATGATGGATCCCATGTTTTATAAATCATTGCTATTCTGAAATGGGTCGTTTCTTTTCACTTTGTAAAAACAAGTGCCTTAACACTGAGCGTGGTATGGGAACGGTTTCTGTGAAAGGAGGGAGGAAGAAATGTTCTGATACCAAGCCATTGCTGCTATTTTGAAGAACCATATTGAATGTTAACACTAGAAGTTATGCACAAGGTAAAACTTTTATGTTTGAATACAGTCAAGGTATTTTTGTATTTTTGTAAAGTTGAGGCTATTCGAACCATTCCATTTTGATTGTATGTTTTTGATATATGAGTTGTCTATGCAGAGTTCAGATGAAGAACTCATTTATTTCAGTATTATACACACCTTTTAGGTGTGTAAGGAGGGACTGTTAGAAATTAAAATCAATGTTTTGATAGCATAATGTACCCTAAACATACCGTCAGTTTAAATGCTGTTTTATACTGAAAAACCAGAAGTTCTTGTGCACAACCAGTTAAGCTTTTATTCTGAAAATCCTTCATGACGACATCCGGGACTAACGCCCATTAGTATCATTAAAGTGGCTATTGACGCCGTTAACATGTATTACATATAAAGTTATGAAAGAGATAAGGAGGAGAAAAGGCATGTGGAAGTAAGCAACGAATGTAAAATGTCGAAATCCTCTGTTTAACGCGATATCGGACACAGACGAACGAGAGGGGGAAGTCCCTTACGTCACTACAGCTCACAGAGAGGAGGAGGAGCGAACAGCGAGCAAGCGGGAAGGACGGATGCTTGTAAGGTCTCTTCTGCACGGCCAGCAGCTGGGGAGGAAGCTGCAGACTTTCTCTCCTGAATGAACAATCCTGTTTGTGATTTTACCGCGCCTTTTTTATTAATTAAAGTACCAATTTTGAACCTCCAGAGACTCCATTTAGTCTCCCTTTTTAAGCTTCTCTTTCCTGGACGCTGAGAATAAGAACACACTAGCTGCGCTATGGAGCTGTTTAAAATGAAAACAGAGGAGCGACATTTCGCCACAACTGCGCCGAGCACTTGACTTTATGCAGGAAGCCAGACAGTGGAGGTTATTCCATATCTTTATTCAAGAGCGTGGTATTTAAATTTGAGAGCATACTTTTGTATTTATTTCCCTCAAACCCTGTCCTCACACTCAAATAGTGCCTGCTTGCACTTAGATGTGCTCTGCTTGTGCTCAAACTGTACGCTTGCACTGAGATATATTGCTGCTTACCAGGGGCGTCGCCTGGACCTGGAAACATTCGGGGCTCAGCCCACAGTGGCGGCGCTACAGTCAAATTTTCTACTGCAAGACTCCCCACACGCACATACACAATTGCGCCATCTGGTGTCACAAACGTGTGCCTGCATTAGCTTTTTTTACGGCAATGGATTGTGGGAGATTCTCATAGCACGTGAGGATCTCTTGAGGGTAACGGTGTGTCCACACAGCAGCTTTGACCAAATCTTAAATCCTGGAGCTGGGCGTGTCTGACAGCTTGGGGATTTCGCGACCAACAACCAATCACATGAATATCACATGAATATCCCGCCCCCGACATACAAAGCAAAAAAACCCGGTTCTTCTACACTATTGTCAAATAGGAAGGGCTATGATGAACATTTATTTTTTTAACATTTATGAGATTAATGTTTATGGTGCTATTTTATGCTACATTCCATGTTGGCTAATGATACTGTCTATGCTTGCTAGCAACGAAGTAAACTAGCAACGAAGTAAACTGGATATAAAATCCCCAAACGAGCGAAAACCTACCAGTTTCCCCCCCATGCTTGGTTCCTCCGGTTTGTATCCCGGTAAGTAAATAGGGACTGGTCATAAAGAACCGGGTGATTTGCTACCGCAATAACTAAGTTCTCCATTTTTGTGGAATATAGAAATTAACTGCGGGTCTCGTTCTCCCAGCTTGCACGCGGTTTGATTGGCTAGCGCTTGAACTGTCAGATTTGCATAAACGGATCTGATTGGCTGTCGCTTCCAGCTCAGCCTCAAAAGTTGAACAATGTTCAACTTTGGAATCCTGAACATCCTGGAAATCTTCGCCTCGCCCCCCCCACAATGCAGTTCGGCGACAAGCGAGGGAAAGTGACGTCATCCCCATTCAAAGTCAATGGGCGAAGACGCGCTGGAAGCGGTGGACAAATCGCCAAAAGCTGCTGTGTGGACGGGCCGTAAGGTGCCTGTATTATCTCGGTGGACAAAATGTATGTTTTTATTTTATAAGGACAATAACGTACTGTTGTGTTTGTTTAGTTTAATGTTAATTGTTTAATGCTCACGCAGTCACAGCAACATGTTTTTTGTGTGATTGGCTATTTGTTTTATATGATTTATCAACGTGATCATCAATAGCTAATCTGAGCACCAGAACCCAGCTCACGTGTCCTTTTATGCTGTCCATGGAAATGCAGGTATGTGAGTTTTGTACACCAGTTTATTTATGTTTAATGTTTCACATTGCTCCACATGATGCCTTGACTACAAAGTCTTCCATGTTTCTACGCTTCTTCCTCTGTGTCACAGTTTCGGGAATATCAAGATCATTGCACAGGGCCTTGGTCTTGTCATAGACCTCATGTGATTTCTCGTTACTTCGGTAACTTTTCAGTGTGTTCTCAACTGCTGTTTTGTAATCTACTGCCTGCACCAAGTCAATTGTTTCTTTCTGCAGGTATTTGTGCAGGCCCTGAGTGGTTGAGAGCAGTGTCTGGAACATGACAGCATGCAGATGGTACTGAATTTTCAAAGCTTGCTTTCCAGTCCTTTTGCTAGAGGGGCTGAAAGGCTCCCTAAAGTCTTGATCAAAGCAGGGAGGTTTTTGACATGCCCAGCGAACAAGTTGTTTGTCCCCTACCTCTAGCTGTTTCTGAAATGTTTGCAATCTCTGATGGTGGAAAGAGATGTGGAGAAGAAAGAGTAGAGACACTCCAGGAGATCAACGCAGGTATGTGAGTTTTGTACACCAGTTTGTATAAGTTTAATGTTTCACATTGCTTGTGAAAAATATACTACCACTATTACTGTACGATCACTGATGTTTTGTTGTTGACTGGACACTTATTTTGTAAAAGAGATAGCATGAGAGGATCTCTTAAGCAATGCAGCTCACGTGTCCTTTTTATATGCTGTCCATTGAAATGCAGGAAAGTAATCACCAGCTCTGAGTGATCTGTTGACGAGGGGACACTACACCGGAGTTACCTAAGCAGAGATAAAGTGCTATTTTGGGGGGAACTAACCTCCTCTGGGGTCCCCCAGGAAGATTTTTTTTAAATACTGAAGTTAAAAGCATCAATCTTGTGCACTTTGAGAGCAACATTAAGATATATGGATACATCTCTCAACACCCATATGTCAAAAATAAATCAAAGAATCAGAAACGGGTTTATTATTTAAAAACACTTCATTTTCCAATTAAATCATAAACTATGTCAAATTATTAGAAGTTGCTAGTAATCAGATTAAACAGAAAAAAGGGATGGAAGGAGGAAATAATAATCCCTCATCTCTTGCTGTTTGCGGTTGAAATGATCTCTTTTGCTGGCCAAATGGAAAGCAGTGATGTCTCACTTGCCTTGACTTGTATCTGCAGTCCCTAAATCAGTCATGTTACCCATTGACTCTTGTCTGTTCTGGTGTTCCTGTTCATTGTTGTCTCCATTGTCTTTCTTGTCTGTTGTATCTCCTTCTTGTGTGTCCCTTTCTCCTGTTCTCCTTTCTTCATCCTCTACTCTGTTTGGCTCATCTGTGATGACTGTAGGTAAACACAAACAAGTATGTAAGTCAATCAGTTTCCAGCTCTGTCAAATAAATGAATGTCAAGATACACACATTTGTCTTCATTAAAATGAGTGTCACCACACTGTCACAAAATGTAATACTAACCAATTAAAAATAGTTAAATTTACATTGGAAACCTCTTGTAGATATCACTATTAAGAGTAGTTATCTGCCAATAGGACAGAATCATTCCTATACAAATGCAGTTTGAGTAATTCACTTAATACATTTACTTAAAACTTTAATATAGTCATTTTCATTTAATACTCTAATATAGTCATCTTTCTGCATTCAACACTAAGGAAAGCTGTACAATTTGACATGATAATGAGGAAAAAAGGCCTCCGACAATGCAGATCATTTTTTGATCATATCAACTTTAAGATGCGGGTCAAGGCTTAATATTTGGGAGCATAGTGTCCCTTGCTCCCTTTCACTGGATTGGCTTTGATCTGAAATATTTGTATACAAAGCTTGTTAGCTGGCTGTCCATCTCATAATGTTCACATAGAAACTAGCTGTCAATAGGAAATATCAATCAGAAGAATTATATTTTCATGCAAAATCTGTCACAAAAAGAGGTTGCACATTTAAATGCAGGTGTTGTTATGGCAACGTCAGTGGCCAGACAGCCACATTTACTGCTGCAAATACGTTCAAACATGCTGTCGACACGTAAAGCAGTGGCAACTATGCCACCATTTCAGCTGACTTTTTCTCAGAAATACTGTCACATAACATCCATATATATTTCAGTGCTAGGTTGATGCTTAGCTAAGCTAACTATGAAACACTTTAACTGACAGGACTCAGGAATCAGGATCAACTGTGTACTACTTACTGTAAGGTAGCTTCTAGCTTCATGTCGAACACAGACAGTAAGTCAACATTTCCCAGAGAGCTTTCTTTGAAATCACCAAGTAACGCTAAAAAACACAACATTTAGATTGTATGACAAAGTGTTTATTTAATATATCTGGCTAGCTATAGCTACTTGCTAACGGTTTAGCTTACCCGCGCGATTCAAAGTAACGTCAACCTAGTTATAATTTATGCTTTGCTTACATGTTCGCATAACTTGTAAGTTTACTGACAGGTACATACCTTGTTCATCTGGCTCAGGTGGTGGCTCTGGGGTTGTTGTGTGAGCCACCACTTGAGAATTGCCGTCTTTTTTATTAAAGAAATGTCTAATGTCCATCTTCCGAATCTCCGCGTCCGGGGATGACAGTTTAAAGTTTAAACATTGTCACAGAGGAGAGGTACGTACCTGTCAGCCAATAAAACACGTTTATGTCCATGCAACTCTCTGATTGGTCTGGTGGCGTCGTCTTGCCTCTGTGTTGCATTCACTGAACATGGGAAATTACATTCCTGCCGTCTGTCCTATAGGTAAAGTAGGTTAATGTATTATATTATTGAGGGAGAAGTTGTCCGGGGCTAAAGAAAAAACATCCGGGGCTAAAGCCCCGGATGCCTAACCCAGGCGACGCCCCTGAATTGTAGAATGAACACAGTCTTCCTTTGTATAAGTCAGGTGTCTTGAGTAGTCAAAATTACCTACAAATCATTGTACACATTGGTAAATATTATTTTCCATTTGTTACCATTGTGAGGCTATATTTACGCAGCTCTGCGTGATTTTGTAGCTAGAATTCAGACTAATGTACTACCAGAGGTGGAATAAGTACTCAGATCTTTTACTTGAGTAAAAGTAGAAGTACCAGAGTGGTACAGTAAAAGTCCTGCATTCAAAATGTTCCTCAAGAAGAAGTAGAAAAGTATTATCAAAATATAATACAGTAAAAGTATTCATTGTGCAGATTGGTCCATTTCAGAATAATATATATGATATGTTTTATAATGATTGATCATGAAAGTGTTCTCAAAGCTGGTAAAGGTGCAGCTAGTTTGAAGTACTTTGTATACTGGAGGGTAGCTTGTGGATTTACTCCAGGTGGAACTAAAGTCTGATTTAACACTTGATTAGATTTCACATCATTCATCCACATCTATGAAGTAACTAAAGGTATTAAATACTTGTAGTGAAGGAAAAGTACACCATGTACCTCTGACTTATGTTCACTGCCAACCTAAAAGTACCTAAAACAATAGTAATCAATAATGTTTTGAGAAGTTATTTGGCTGATTGTTTTCATATCGGCTCAGCCAGGTTGTATGGGAGGCCCAGTCTACGAGCCCAGTATACGTACACTCTAAAAACAAATGCTTGGCCTTTAAAGAAAATCAAGGAAATAGGTTGCATCGATGATTAGAGTTAAGACAACTTCTAATGAAATTTTGTTAAAGCAACAAAGTTATTTGAGTAAGGGGAAAAGGCGTTTCCTCTACAATCAGGTGTTTTCAATTACCACTTACTTAATAATTGGTAGCATAAACACAAGTTTTTAAGTTGATTACTCCAAACGTTCCAACTTGTTTTACCGTATGATTTAAATGTAATCTTAAGTTGTGTATACTTAATTACCACATGTTGAACATGGACAGATGTTTTTAAGTTGACAGCCATTTGTAAATTAAGTTGCTCCAAATAATATTGTATTCAATAGGGTTTTTCTCTTAGCTTATTCATGTTTTTGCCTTTAAAGAAAGAAATTAATTGATTCCACAACAAAAATATTAGGCAATTCACTTTTTATTTTTGAACTGCAGTTGTTTATTTCAACACATGATGTTTCAATCAGGAGAGTTTGAATTTCAAGTTGTATTTGAATGACAAAAGATGACACTCACCTTAAAATGTCCTTTGTATATTTCTATTTGTCTTAACTGTGGGAACTTGTCCAGGCATCTTAAGTGGGAGTGGACTTGAAATCCTTAACTCAAGGTGTAGAACAATTAAGTTATCAAGCCAATTGAATTACAATACCTCGACTTGAATTTAGTTTGAAATCAATTAATGCAGAAATCAGAGTTCAAATGACACAATATTAAGTTGAAGTAATTACCAACATTATTACATCAACACAACTTATAAATTAATGTTGCAACTTAAACTGTTTATCCAAAATCAATTAACTCACATTTTTATCTTGCAACCAGTGCATTTAATTAAGTGGAGGTGAAAGGTCGCTTGAATTGGGTTTTGAGATGTACAGATCACTCATTTTGAAATATTAAACTTAGTTTTATTTTCTTTAATTTTTCATCTTCGTGTAGAATGCTATCACGAAACACACATTTGGTTGTTTATAGCATAAAGAACATCTGAGTTAATGTGAGGTAGGGAAATACTAATTTGAGTATGTGCATATAAATATGTAATTTACAACAGCTGTAAGATGCTTGAAAAGTGCTTGAATTTGATTTTGGAAAAGGTGTAAGAACCCTCTTATTGACCTTTGCCTGAAGGTGACGAACACGACTGTGTGCACACCTAGACCGGACTTAAAAGACGTTCCTCTGACCAACGCTGACCTCATTTTGTATGTTGATGGGTCTGCCTCTCGCGACCAAGGGGGGCACTAATCGGGTGTGTAAGAGAATATTTTCATCTGATCTGTTTATAGAGTCTTTTATGGTTCCTTAGAGTCTGTGATACTGCAAACATCCGCTTGTAGTCAGTCAGAGACTTCCACTGTAGGTTGAGGTCACAGGTCAAACGCTTCTCCGATATCCGTGGGGGGGGGTTTGAGATCTAGCAGCATCTCTTTGAGACAAGCAGATCATTGTCTTGCATCGGCTATTGATTATACGCGGGCTTTCTGGAAGCCCGCCTCTCCTCGTGTTGGTTAGATGTTTTGTGTCTTTTGGGTTCAGAGATCGCTGGTGGAGCACTGGGCATGTGTGAAACTTAGATGATCTCCCCGGCCGTATGTAATTAATGTACTGTGATCAATAAACTCTTCAGTGCTTTTGGCTAACAA
>NW_022989928.1:0-25362 GCF_902827175.1 Gymnodraco acuticeps
ACCCCACCTTGGACTCTGTCTTGCCCCCGGGCCGTCCGCCGAATACCCCTTTTGAACTCTGCCTTGCCCCCGGGCCGTCCGCCCGAGAACCCCTCCTTGAACTCTGCCTTGCCCCCGGGCTGTCCGCCCGAGATCCCTTCCTGGTCCTCTGCTGTGCTCCTGGGCGGTCAGCTCAGTCCCGTCCTCCTGACCCCCTCCACCCACCCTGGTGGCCTAGTGATACTTGGCCTAATGAGACTTGGCCTATAATATAAATAATAATATAATATATTTGATAAAATACTCTCTCTGAGGTAGTTTCCATAGCCAAAAAGGGTCGAGAAGAAGATTTCAATCTTTAATAAATTATCTAATTTTATAAGCATCTCTCAAAGCTTGTGTTTCTTACTTTATATATACAGTCTATGGTTTCTTATGATCAGTGCTTCCCGACTGCTGTCCATGGTGCTGATTGTGGGACTGGAGCAGTTTGAGGACACTGACTATGTTTTACCTGCTGTGTTTTATGCCTTTTATTCTACATTTTATAGTTGTACTTTGAATTGTGTACTGTATACTAGGGCTGCTCGATTATGGCAAAAATCATCATCTCGATTATTTGGGTCAATAATTGATATCACGATTATTAAAAACGATTATCCATTTACTTTGAAAACATCCATTTATTGAAAAAATTAATTTGAACAGTATGTTTTTAACAGTTGATTACCCTGAACTTTAAGTATAATTCAACTGAAAAACCAATACAAAATAAAAACAAAATAATCGTTTTATTTCGATTACGTTTTCGTAATCGTTGCAAGCCAAAATCGTAATTGCGATTAAAATACGATTAATTGAGCAGCCCTACTGTATACTGTAAAGCACTTTGTACATTCGTGTTGAGAAGGGTGCTATATAAATACAGTTGTACTTACTAATGTGTCAATAAACACAACATACTAACAAACAAACAAAAAAGACACATGGATTAATGTCTTTGTTTGTGGGAAAGAGGAAAACAAAAACAAATCCATACCTTATCTGACCTCTTTGGAGTGACATTATTCCATCTATTGTAATGTATCATCAGCTGGCACTTCTTCCTTTCTTTGACAGTAAATAGTGTGAATCACAAATTGCAGGCATGTTTGGTGGCAACCTTCCTTTAAATGGCAGACAAATGGAAACACACACACGTTATCATGGTGTTGACACACTCTTCTGTAAATACGGTACTGTATGTTTTGCTAAGGGTCTGAGTGAGGACCGCGCTCCTCTTCCTGAGCCCCGGCATACATGATCCCTCTCAGCAGACACATATTTAATTTGTTATCTCACCAGCACGCTGCAGGCCTCTGGCTAGCATGGCGGAATGGGAAATAAATGACACAGACGGGAGTTGGCCCGTCACTCTGCCAGCCCCCAGGCCCTCACATAAATAGCTTTTAACATGGGGATCAATAACATTAAGTTGTGATTAAATAGATTATTACATTCAAAATTAGCCACCCCAGGGGCTAACACATGTTTATGGAATAATGAAAGGAGAGCTGCTCCCTTAGTCTGTAAAGCAGAGTGTGCAGATGTTTTGGTTTTAAAGGTAAATCATGCAGTTCTTGGGGAATACTGTGCAATGTAGCGGAGAGGAGAACCAGGCATTGAATATGTCTTTTATTGTTCTGAATCCTGATGATTTAATCTTCTCTGTTGTCCTAGCTAATACATTTTACTTGTTTAAGCAGGCATCGTCCAGTCTTTGAAAGCCCACATCTACGAGCAGTTTGCTTGGCTTGCAAAGAAGGCTGCATCCCGCTGTTGGTGGAACGATGTGCTCCAGGCCATGGATTTTCTGCAGGTATACCGGCTGCCTCCTTTTCTAATTACACCCATCCTATAAAGCACCACCCAACAGCTGCAGATGGAAGGGGAGTCCACCATGGAGTCCACCATGAGTTTAATTGTTGTACTTTAAGTGATTTTTGATACTTCTGAATACAAAAATTAAAACTGATTGCAGGACATGTATTAGAGTTTCATTGTTGTCCCATCTTTAAATGAGTTGCCCATTAAATAACAAGAATTGAATGTATGTCTAACCATGAGCTTCATGAGCAATCTGGTTTTCCAGTCCAGCACAATGAACACATCTTTATTCAACGTTTTTTGGCATCCAAGATAATGAAAACAATATGGAGATTGTTTGATTTGATCCTACTAAAGACCCACTACTCATCCAAGATAAATCTGGAGCCATTATTATCTTATGTTAAATTCAGATTAAGATTTGAGTGCTTTCCTGCTTCCTCTATTGATTGTTTGTACTCTTCACTTTTGTTCTCTTTAAGCATGTGCACTTCGCTCTGCATCAGCCGATCGGATTGCTTCTCCCCACTGAGAGTTGGACTCGGGTAACCCTCAACAAAAACACGCCTGTTCGCGATCCTGGCTCCAAGATGGTGGAACGACCTCCCCATTGAGGGCCCATTGTACCTTTTCCATTGAATAAATAGCACTTAAAGAGTGTATCCTGTTTGAAACTAATGCAACAGCACTTACAATGGTTTGACTCTTTTGAAGCAAATATATCTGCACTAAATATATCTTTCTTGTTTTTCTGAGTTTCTTTCTTGATGATTTATTGCACCTATTGTAAGTCACTTTGGATTAAAGCGTAAGCTAAATGTATTGTAATTATTTACATCTTGACCCCATATGTGCAAAAAATAATTAAAAGGTTATTTTTCTCTATGTTTGGATGAGTTCTTAAGGTTTGATTTCATTGATTGTTTGTGATATCTGATTACTTTATTGTAGCACATTTGTTTTCATTGTGCTTTGTTTTACCAATAGACCCGCGCAGAACATGGCTTCATTCTTTTAAAACTGAAACCAAATTGGTTTTACAAGGCTAATCCATTTCTAGCGGCTCTGCTTATTCTTCCATTATAATAGGACCCCGAGTCCCTTTCTTTTCTGTGAGTGTGTTTGTGTGTGTGTAAAAGAGAGAGAGAGCTTCTACCCCAGAGCTTTTGCCAAATCCATTTGATTTCACACAGAAGTTCATTTATACAATCTTTATTGGCTCTTTTATTATGTATACTTACAAAGATTCGAATAAAGATGTAAGTTAATGAAATTCTGCTTTCTTAAAAAGCTCATGAATCTCCATAACGTTGCTTTTGCTCCAATTGAGTCAGATGTTTTATTTACATACAACTTTCCGTTTAATTAACTTAATATGATTAATCTGGCTTCCCCCATATTTGAACATACCCATTATAAAGATATAGTGTTGTTTAGTAGCAGAATTATAAAAAAAAAATCTCAAAAGAGATGCTGGAGTTGTACTTTTTTGAATATTTGTAAAAAAAAAGATGGTGGTTCTACATTGAAGCTTACACTTTACTATGTGATCAAACTTCCTCTCCGAAGGCCTCAAATGGACAGAAATAGCTGAAATATGACGTGTGCTGGAAGTGGAGGAGAGGTGGTGTGTCGTAATGGGAAGTTTTCATAGAGGAGAGTTGCTGTGCTGATAAGTGGCAGATAGAGGTTTTACACTTGGCCGGAGCATATCGTAATAGCTCCAGGAGCAGCAGTGTATTGACTCCAGTCAAGGAGAGGAAGAGGAAACATTTCTGTGTGCAGTTTGAAGAGGGTGACGCCCAGCTCTGGAAGAATGCAGGTCTACTGGGAGGAGTATCTGCCATGGAACAGATGTCCTAGTCACAGAGGCTGAGGGTGCAATCACACCTCTCATTTGTCTTTCTTCTTTTTTGTAGGATGTTGGGTATACAGTAGGTGGAGTGGAGATAACACAGCGGTGAATTTGTTGGTTTTATTCAAGTTTACACAGGTAAACAACAACAGTGCAGACATTGCAAAGAGCACAGTTAAGGGGTGTTGACAGCATGTATTGTATTAATGATTCAAATGATATGGTTTATTTGGCTATTTATTTTAAAAATAAATAGCCAAATACGTAGGCTACGTAGTTTGACAGAAAAAGACAATAAAAACGGAGCGCCTTGGTAGCTGAATATTTGCAGCACATGCCATAAACCATAACATCCCAAGTTATATTCCGGCCTCAAGCAATTACCTAGCATTTGTAGCTGGATACAGGATAACATTCCTCAATTAGTCTCAATCAGTGTTGGAAGTTAGGAGGGTGGAGGATTCAAATGGTGCCTCTTTAGCCTTGCTAAAGGACATAAAGGATTATTAGTTGAACATTTTGGAAACTATGCATAGTCTCTGTTTGCCAATAGTTAGAATACTTTCACCACTCCAATATGTGTCTATTAAATATGAAGCTACACTCATGAGACAGATAGCTTGGCTTATTTTAGCTTGGTTTAGCTCAATTTAGCTTAGTTTATATTAGCCTAGCCTAGTTAGGGTGAAAATAGGGTTTCTTTACTCTGTCAGAAGCTAACAAATTGTGCTTGAAAGCACTTCCAAAAGCTAACGTATTACCTTGTTCTATCTCATTTGTTTAGCGTAAACACAACCAGGCTAGCTGTTTAACACTATTTCTACTGATAATGCTAAGATAAACTTGGGGTCCCCTGGCTGTAGCTTCATAATGCAGTAGGGCCTGGCTCATTTCGTGGCATTTGCAGGCAGTGGCAAGTACTTCCGGCATCTGCCACAGAGGCCACTACTCCGTGGTATCTGTGGCAAGTACTTCCGGCATATGCCACAGATGCCACAACTTGCCGAGGCATCTGCCGCTGCTCAACGGGAGTTGCCACAAGATGCCAGAGTAAGAGAAGGTTTACTGTAGCTGCCACTCGCCTTCCGTGGCAAATGCAGCTAAATAGCGACATTTTACACGATAAATACGGGTTTAAATAGCAGCATTTGCCACGGAAGGCGAGTGGCAGCAACAGTAAACCTTCTCTTACGCTGGCATCTTGTGGCAACTCCCGTTGAGTAGCGGCAGATGCCTCGGCAAGTTGTGGCATCTGCCGGAAGTACTTGCCACAGATACCACAGAGTAGCGGCCTCTGTGGCATATGCCGGAAGTACTTGCCACAGATACCACAGAGTAGCGGCCTCTGTGGCATATGCCGGAAGTACTTGCCACTGCCTGCAGATGTCACGAAATGCGCTTGCTGTCTCTCTCATAATGACATCTTAGCTCAAGTAACCCCTCTTCCCCTTTTGCTTGTATGTTCTCAGACAAATTGCAAACAAAGTCGGATACTTCCTATTGATCTAGTTTCACTGTGTTTTAAACGAAAGCTCATCTTCTGTCTCTTATCTACAAACTGGATCACTTTAATGTTGCAAAGGTTGTGAAGATTCCAGTAATCCCTCTTCAAGTTTGAACAGATCTGAAAAGCATAAATGAGTTAATTCAACTTTTTTTCCCCACAAAACTGCAAACATTACAGTCAGCACTTCATCTCAGGGCCTTAAGCACACCGTCCAGAAGTGCAGCCATTTGCACTTTTTATAAGCTTTATCCCCACCTAGTTATTCTAAGATCTGCTGCTAAATTTGCCCCTCATTCCCTCTCCCTAAGCTTAAGCCGTCAGCCCAGTAATACAACTTCAAGAGCACATCTCCTTCCAACTTATTTATTTATATATGTCTGCCTTTGGTTAACGCTGTCATACTTCCAGGGTGCAGCACAGTGTGAGACGTGGAGCCGGAAATTGTAGGTTACACTGCAAATCTGCGCTTTACCTTATCTGTGAAGAACCCTGTTTGATGCCAGGCAAGGACATTTTGATTAGTAAATAAATATACAACTACTACTTGTATATGCCATTAATATAAATATAAATTCATAATCTAAAAGCAATTTGAGACACAACATGTTGTCTCTTGGTAAGCTTTTATTTAGTTTTACAATTGATACATTTATATTTGCAAATATATATGAGAGTTATAATGCAAAAGGTCATGGTGTAAAACTTAATTATGTTTATAACACTCAAAAAACTGCAAAAACATTAGTGTCAAAAAAGAGAGGTTACAATAGTTTGTATTGTCTCAAGCACAGACGTCTGAAGCACTACATGAGTTCCATCTTTTGTGTCATCCCATTTTTCCACAGAGAAAACATGTTTTGAATAGTTCATCTAAATGTTGAAACGGTGCGTTACTTACATCTTTCATGCTGTTAGATATTTCCGATGCAATTTGACAACTTGACACAGAAATATATTGGTTCCTACGAGAGCTAACACAATTCACTGTGAGCGCACGTATGACACCATGTCATATCTCTCTTTATCTTCACACTTCAAACACAGCTATATCTTTCCCTAACATGCAGAGGTGGAGTTCTTTCAATATGACTCCTGCAGACAATTGTGTTTCTGTGTTTCACATCTCATGCTGTTCTTCCTGCTGTCAAATAACGGTGAGGTGATATTTGGGTAACTGCAGGCTGTGAGGTGGAGCACCAGAGCGCCTGGAGTCAGCAAGGGGGAGGGACGACATGATGTGTCAGCCAGCATCACATCACGTTTGGCTCCCAGCAAGGCGAAGGTCTCTGGCCAGATCAGTTTATATAATAGAAAGGATGAAAAACAGCAACCTCAGTCAGATGCTGTCTGTACATTTGGACACAATGGGGGCCATATTATGCGTGATGTTTTTACCAGAGATCAGGCCATTTCAGTAAGCAAGGGAAATGCACTTGGAGAGATTTAAAACAAATTTGTCATCTCTGACAGCCAAAGCCCTCATAGTTGGGCCAGTTTAGTCAAATTTGAGAGATCATTGGGAGGTGAGGCTTAATCCTACCTCTTGGGATGCGATGAAATGAGATTGAACAGGAATTAATAAACAGATGATCAAATAAGGAGTGGTAAAACATCTGGTTACATTTTTCCATGAAGCCTTAAGGCCACATGAGAGAAAGTCGTTTGATATCCTCGAGGAGTAAGCAATAGAATGCGGCTTTAAATAAATGAGAGGACAAACAAATAGGGAAATACACAAATAAATAAAGGTATTACAATGTTAAAGTATTCTTAATTGTCTATTTGACAATTTTGCTATGCTTGAACAGAATGTGTGGGGCAGACTTTTCACATAGGCACTGTCAGTACTTTGGCCCTGAATCCAACCGGCAGGGGGTGCTGTTGTCTGCCTCGCCTGTTAGGTAAAAAAGTGCATTCATGGTAAATAAAGTACTGTTTAACTGATTGCAACAACAAGATACTGTATTTTGACAGCAAACAATACATGACAAATATTGCATACCCTTACTCAACTGCAAATTAATGATAATGTTATTTATCATTAGCAAGATGTGTATAAGCAGCTGATGCTAACAAGTTCGCCGTATCAACTTTACTGTAGCTATGGGCTAACAAGTTCGCCGTATCAACTTCACTGTAGCTGTACTGTAACTGTGGCTAGCCTAGTAGTAATGACGTCTCAAAATCTGACTGATTACTAATTACTTACACCTGTGAGCCAAACTCTGAGTAAACAGACAACTTTTACGTGGTTGACCGTTCCTTTTCACCGCTGGAATGAATACGGGCCGCTGCTTTACAACAGGTAATTATTATGCTAATTATTTGCAACGTGTGCTGTTGTTGTTGTTGTTTTTTGGGGTGGTAGCTTTAGCTTCGAGGGTGCTAATGCTGTTTCGGTTCTGTGGTGAACAACCTGCAGTTGCTATTAGCTGCATGCTACTTATTGCTCAAGCTAGCTAATTTGCACTGCTAAGCTAGGATGGCTGAGCTCATATTGTTAGCCACATGCTACTTTTTGACAGGCTAGCCTATTTGTATTGGCTGACTAATGGTAATTCTTATATTCCTTTAGCTGTTGTTGGGAGGGTGCATACCAGTCTATGGTGCATACATAGTTGTACAATATTAAAACATGCGTGCTTAGTGACGTTTCCCTATACGTTGTTGCATTGGGGGCTTCTTCTCAATAACCTCCAGTCATTAGTAGGCTACAGTAAATAAGTATACACAATTAGCTTTACTACGAAGTCGTATAACGTTTTTGAAATACATGAAAGCCACAGTCACAATTCTCCATTAATTTGATATGAACGTTGTTATGAAAATGTGGCAGGTCCTTATATTAAAAAGTGTAATTTATGATCTGCTTCCATGTGATCTGACCCAATTACTCACATCAATTGTGAGTAATTGAAAGAAATGAAAGAAATGAAATATGACACATTTTCTCTATTTATGTGGTTTAAAAGTAGAACAGACCTGAGATTTTTTTCACACATGATCTCCATATACTGTAGGCTTAGTTCACATACAATAATTGTCTATCCTCTACAAGGCCTTGACTGTTGAAATGCCACTGCTACACAATTCATTAAAAGAGAATGCACAATCAATCACAATTATGAATTAAGAAAATTAGTATTGACTAAGTGTTCAGCATGTTGTTTACCATTGCGTCTGATATTGCACACAATGGACTGTAAAAGACAACATGGGGGAAAAAAATTACTAGCTGAACACTTTCCAACTAAAGTGACCTTTAGACTAATTTGTTCGGAAATGGAACCTTTTATTTTATATTTAACAGCATAATTAAAAATGTTTACTCGTCAAGCGTTTGCCCGTTTTGATCTCTCTGCACCGCGCTTGCCTTTTTGTTTTTCATTTGTCTTCCGCACAAAAGCCACTAATTAAAGATCTTCAGATATAGTCATCATCAATAGAGAGTGGCCTATAAACAGAAAGCGACACGAATGAATGATGATAGGTCTTTTTGAGTATCTTGCTCTCTCATGACATGAATCAATCAGCAGACAAAACAGGCTTGCAGGCCCGGCAACAATGAGTCCAATTGAGCCGAGCTGTGATTATGATTCAGTGAACAGCATGATTCAAAGAATGGAAATGTTGGGACCAAAGGAAACTGATCAAGCTTTCTTCAGAGGGAGTTTTTCTGCCTCTCGGGTCCCAGAAACCGCCAGTTGTGTCGCTGATGATGTTGGAGGAACCACTCAGTGGGATAACTTTCAAGTGATTGAGGGGGGCAATGAGAGTTTTGTTTATTCAGGAGCCAGGTGCAGATAACGGGGCCATTAATGATTGGAAGTTGATTACAAGTCACTTCTGCAGAGCACAGCGTGACGTTTGCAGCTTAATCAAGAACAAAAGTTAATGGGTGCAATTTCACATTTCTTTAGGCATTCATTTCTAGGTTACTGTTATCATTTGGTTGCTTGACGGAATATATATACTCAGGATCATCTTTTAATTTCAGCCTAGTACGGTAGCAAACAATGGCCATTAGATTAACTTTGACTGAGTAAAAATAACAAAATATTAACATCACAATGTTTCTTAGGGGTGTGAGACAGTATCAATACAGTATCCTATCACAATCTTATGTTTTGTGATATTGTTTTGATTATCAAAAACACTGCATCCATTTTTAATGAACAGTTAACATGCAAAAATTAAGTCAATACTTTATTTTATTTGCAAAGATCTGCGGCCTCAGTGTATGTGCCCTTTCAAATTATCACTACGATGTTGGATGTTACAGATTATGAATGCAAATATATATATATATGCAGTACCAATTTCCTTAATGCATAAATAAGTAAACTTTTATTGTTTTGTTGACAGCATTGCAATATGTTTGCACTACATTGAATCATATCCTTTGTTTTATGATTTTTATTGCCAGATTCTTGCCAATGCTCGACTCGGGCTGCGTTTCACTTCTCTTATTTTTCATTTCCTCGCTCCTCGGTCTCACCGGAAGTTGATTTGTCTGCGCCATCTTGAGTAGCGTCCCAATGGCCTTATTTTTGCCGGAGGAGCGAGGAGCGATAATGGAGGAGCTATAATCGAGGAACCACCAGACCATCCCTTGATGAAATGCTCAGACACTCGCCCCGCCCCCTTACTGTGTATCGCTCACTGATTGGACGATGCAGTGCATGCACTGATCTGATGCTTCTTGACATGAGAGCAGTTTCCCAGCGGAGTGAAGAAAATACATGAACCCAGAGGTTGCGCTAGACTTTATCACTGCCCGTCATTTTGACGGATAGGATCGTAAAATTTCTGTCAAAATTCAGTATTACCCGTCGGCCTTTACACTCTGGGGGGGGAGAGAGAGAACTGTCAACCGGGGGGTGGGGGAGAGCACGGTCCTGAACTGTCAACGGGGGTGTGGGGGGGGGGGGGGAAAGAGCACAGTCGTGTACTGTCAACGGGGGGCGGGGCGCACGCTTGTGAACTGTTAGCGCCGTGTTATGCATGCCCACTGCACCTCGCGGGAGTGCGCACAGCGTAAAGCCAAAACTCAGACGTTTAAATGATTTGCAGGGCAAAGTTGGGTTTGGAAACGGTATAATTTCCTTTTTGGCAGGCATGCTTAACACCGGAGCCTCGCTGCGGAGAAACTTTGGTGCTGTTCCGAGTTTGTTCTAATCCGTCAAAATGACGGACTGCTTTCAGATTTTTCCGTCATTGTTAAAAAAAATCCGTCATAGACGGAAAATATTCGGTTAACGCGACCTCTGCATGAACCTCACGGGAGTCACTCCTCAGTTTACCGTGTTTTGTTTCAATTCATGTATAATTTAGTTACAAATATGTGATATATCTGAACAACAAAGTGGTCAAAAATCATTTTATTAATTTTTTGGAAACATTTTCATGATCGCTTTTTTCGTTTTACATTTTCATTTATTGTCATTTCCATTCAGTCGGTCATTAAGTGCTATTTAAAATGTTAATGTGCTACATATCCACACAAACAAACAAAGTGTGCAATCCAATTAATGTTAATCTAACTGGGTTTGATAGATAACATATCTCTTTTTCTTCTCTCAATTATTTTATTTCTATTGTGCACTCTAATCAATATTAATCCAACTAATGTTCGTTTATACATTTTAAGAATGGCGTTTATCTTTTTTGAGAATGAGTTCTTATTTGATTTTATTTATTGGGGTCTACAACAGATGATACAAATGTTTGTGTCAGTAAATGTGTGGCGGGGGTGTTTGTGAAAATAACTGGGACAGAGGAGAATAAAATAAGAACTAATTCTCAAAAAAGATAAACTCCATTCTTAAAATGTATAAACGAACATTAGTTTGATTAATATTGATTAGAGTGCACAAAATAAATAAAATAATTCAGAGAAGAAAAAGAGATATGTTATCTATCAAAACCCAGTTAGATTAACATTCATTGGATTGCACACTTTGTCTGTTTGTTTGGATATGTAGCACATTAACATTTTAAATAGCACTTAATGACTGACTGAATGGAAATGACAATAAATGAAAATGTAAAACGAAAAAAGCGATCATGAAAATGTTTCCAAAAAATTAATAAAATGATTTTTGACCACTTTGTTGTTCAGATATATCACATATTTGTAACTAAATGATACATGAATTGAAACAAAACACAGTAAACTGAGGAGTGACTCCCGTGAGGTTCATGTATTTTCTTCACTCCACTGGGAAACTGCTCTCATGTCAAGAAGCATCAGATCAGTGCATGCACTGCATCGTCCAATCAGTGAGCGATACACAGTAAGGGGGCGGGGTGAGTGTCTGAGGATTTCATCGAAGGATGGTCTGGTGGTTCCTCGGTTATAGCTCCTCCATTATCGCTCCTCGCTCCTCCGGCAAAAATAAGGCCATTGGGACGCTACTCAAGATGGCGCAGACAAATCAACTTCCGGTGAGACCGAGACAGAGGAGCGAGGAAATTAAAAATAAGAGAAGTGAGAAGGGCACTCTGACTCCTGCTCTGGCTCTGCCCCCAGCCACGCCCCCTCCCTGGCTCCGCCCCCATACCCACCCCCGCCCTGGCCTGGTCATCCCTTCACAGCCAGGATGTAATAACTAAGGTCAGTTTGAAGTACCTAATTATATCCAGCAGGAGTGACTTGCTATATTAAGTCAGGATACTCCATACTTTATTTCAATCAGCGGAAATGTGTAATTAAATAATGTCAGAAACAAATGATACTGTTAAGTGGAATATTGGCCAGGAAAAGCAGCACCATGCTAACAAGAGATATGCATGGCGACCATAACATGTAAATATAAAAGTGGCAACAGCTCACGGCTAAATGGGGCCACATCACTTGAGTCTTAAGCGATTTACATTTTTCCAGCAATGCTGCTCCTGTATTTCTATGTTTTCCATGAGTGTCATCAGCTGGCCAGGATGCTAACTTTTGTAGTTTCAGACAATCTTTTAGCCTGTCATATTTGTGATGTCATTGAGTGCATAAACAAACTGTAGACAGAGTTCCAGTTTGAAGGGTTAACAGTCTGTATTTGAAAATAGACATTTATTTTATTATATTGGATTTTTTAAAATCTTAATTGAGCTTAATTAATGTGATAAATGTCAATACGTTTTTGAATGCTGTGTTCTTGGTTTACTCGGTAAAAAGCTTCAGTGCTGTGTATTCATTGATGATTGAATTCTACAATTAAGTATTTATTGCCTCTAGCTGTGATTTGCCTCCATAGTTTAGTGTCAGATTTCCCACAATGCAGTGTGGCAGTGGAGTTATGTTACGGAGTTTGGGTCATGTCTTTAATGAGCACTTTTCTCATTGCCGAAACTGTCAAGCCCTGTGCTCAAAGGGTTGAACGCAATCATTCTCCAGCAATGTGCAATAATGAAGTATGAAGGGTAATTGTTAAACAAGTGGCCTCCCGGGAATCTCTACAAGATTGTACCTGACATGTGTGATGTGTACCAGGCGTCGTGTTAGCATGGATGCGAAACACACACTCAGAAACACTCGCAGATGAAACCCTATTAATGCAAACTCAAAGCCCAAGTGACATCTCCAGCAGCGTAATGAGAAATTTAGCAGGAATCTAAGGCTGATTATCAACTGCAAATTTGCTGTAATGCCAGTAATCAGAGGAGACGGTACAGTGGAGAGCGAGAAATGAAGGGAAGCCAGCAGCGAGCCTGAGCACTAATTAAACCGTACCTGAAACTTGTTTCCTGCCATCCTCTTAACATGACAATGCTGCCGCGGCCCTGAGCATAGAATTCATTCCAATGCCACGAAAATAGGTCCTGATTTAATGGATTGCTATTTATTGTTGAGTCCATCCACTTATGTGGCTTAAATGAGTTATGAATAAACATGACATGTTTTTCCTCTTGTGTTTAAATGTGTGGAATCTTCAACATTCGCTCACCCATTGCAAATAACAGTCCTAATGTCAGAGAGCAACCCTGGCGTGGGGAGGGGGGTGTGGTGAGCGCAAACTAAAATGATAATCGCCTCGTGATATTCTTGTCTGCTCAGGTGTCGGAGGGTTAATCACAAAATTAACTTATCATCTTCCTGGATGAAGTAATTAAGCAGCGCTCTTCACATAATTGAGGGTGAATAATGAGGAAGAGTCATGCAGTCTAGTGGGAGGAAGACGATGGAGGAAAGATCACCGATTGGCAATTAGGAGATAGGACACTTGATGGAACCTGTAGATAAGAAATGTTGTTGCGCCACGTATGGCACAGTTCTATCTCCGTGATGTAAGAGCGCAGCAGTAATGAGAGGACCGACCCTCCACAGGTATTATGCTTTCACACCCTACTCTTAATAAACTACCCTCATGTGACTAAACTAGGCCACACTAGATTCATTTAATACACAGAAATAGACCTGGCTCTAAACAAGGAACACATTAGTGATGCTGTGTTTACATAAAGTTTTCAAGTAGGCGACTAGAGGTCAAATGTTTTCTAGTATTTCTCTTTTTGAAATGGAGGGAAGCTATTTTTGCCATGGCAACTGCTAGAGCCTTCACATGCCCTCATTGAAATGTCATTGTAGAGAATGAAAGATGAAGTGTACTTTATTTGGAACTTGTGTCTTTGTTTTGTGTTAATGCAGCAAAGCTATGCTGAGCCAGATGCTGCTCTATGGCAACAGCGGTAATTAAAGTTTAAAAGTCTCAACAATGCTACAACTGCCGTCACAAACTGGATGAATGTGAAGTATTTTGTTAAAGGAGGATGAAAGCGTAATTAACGAGCACTATTGGAGTGACTTTGATGGTTATTGGACTCAGGATTAATTTATTTGGATTCCCGCTGTATGAAGAAATTAAAGGATGGCGCAAGTGGAAACAATTCACAAAGGGATTAAACTGTTTAAAACACATGCTCAAAGTAAGCCGGATTTTGCCGATGTGTTTATGTGGATTCAAAAGTCGTAAATAATCTACAAAATGGAGGAGACCGATCTGACAAGCCTGGTTTGGACACTTTATGGGCAGAAGAAACATTTATATTAAAGAAAGAATTATACATTTCTGTCTTTTTATGCCTTTAATACTAACTTGAATTTTTATTAAAATTAATTAGTCAATTATTTTTTATATTTTATTGTTATGAGGCTTTTAGTGACAATCATGTATTGCCTTGCAATTATATGTAAAAAAAAAAAAAAAGTCTAAATATGATATTTGGCCTCAAATCATCTGAGGCCTGGCACCCCCCCTGCGATATTTGGCGCCCCCCAGGTTGGGAACCACTGCCCTAACACATGTTGTTCCCTAACATGTGATCAGTGATGGAATCCTTTTAGATTAACTTTGTTAAAATGTGATATTAGAAGATTAATATGTACATGATCATGATCGTTCTGTATCTTGGAATGCTCAAAAATCCTATCCAACACTTTTCTCATTATATACCTAGATTGTTGGTGTAGCTCTTACCAAAGTGTCACTTTTATCAGCATATATAAGGCATGATATTAAGTCAATATCCGATCTTCAAAGCTCAATGTACATCTATTAGTGTCTGCGTGGCGGGGCGCTATCCGCTGCAGCCCTCGGTGTAATGTGCAGGACTGTATCAGCGAAGGTATTCTTAGAACCATTATGTTTCCCAAAAAGACAGCATCCGTCTCCTCTGCATTTTCTGCATGGCGAGTGCATGAATACGGCAAATCAATACAGAGAATAGCAATCATGAGAAACTGCTGAAGCGTCGGTGAAAAGTGCGACACTCCAAGCACTCGCTGTTTAACGGAACATACGCGGCCTGCTTAGGCCTAGCTCAATTTATCGAATTCCGCAAGAAATCAACAGTGGCAAGCAGCTTAGCGCCTCTCTCTTCCCATAATAGACTCCATTCATACAGGCCTTTTATTCTGTACACAGCGCGAGGTGACAAATGGACATAATGTCTGCCAGCCTGCTGCTGAATTTATTTGATTTTTTCCCCCCTCCCCCCCTCTCTTCACTTGTGATCCTCACTGATATATCTTGACGCTCTGAAGTATGCAGAGTAAATTCACTCTGCATCCAAGGCTTTTTGTAACCTTCAGACTGCCAGGAATGATCTGTGTATGCAAACCACAAACAGCCATTGTCATCCTTGAGAAAAGGAGTCAGAAAAAGTCAGAAAAAGGTTAAAAAGTCTTTGAAGTATGATAAAACCATAATACTGCGTTCATACCACTTACAATATGTTAAAGAAGAAGATTAAAGGGACTTATTTTCTCCAAAGGTCCAATAGATGATCTAAATGTACTTCATAATAATAGAGTAGAAGTGCAGATGGGTGATATAATACATTCCATGCACTGCATCATCATTTCCTAAACAACAGATGGTAAACTGAATAGAAAATTGTTAAAATAAATCAGACGGCAATGTGTTTAGCCACAAATGCAAGCAAATGCATCTTCTCAGACTGACATAATCTTATTATATATATAAACAAATATGTTTACTGCATTTCAAAAGTTTAGCTATCAAGCACCCAGTTCTTGTTTACCCATGTAAAGAAGGGTAATAAAGTTGGAATGATCATAATTCCACTTGATGATGCAGAGCATTAATAATGGGAGCATTTTACTACGGATGTAAATACATATTTCAGCCTCAGAAGCGCCGTGTCGGTAATCTATCACCCCACTCCCAAAGATGGGATGCTCCCCGCGGGAAGATAATTCACCAGTGGTGGATCCTGAGCAGCAGATGATCTATACAGTCCTACAAAATGTTATTTATTGCTTTCCTAATTAAATTTGGTATCTTGGTGGAGGGGCTGTCACGGTATGATTAATCAAGTCCCAGTGGCCGGAGCCGGAGAGGGCCAAGCAGCAGGTGCTGCTCACTCCGGCCTGAAACGCTGCTGCTCTCTGCGGGGGCACAGGCAGATATGGCGCTCAGGTTTCTTGAAATATACACACGAGGAGTCGGAAGCAAACAAACTCTATTTAGATTCACAGCCCCAACATATTCAGTGTTTATAAAGGCATGCAAACTAGAGCTGAAACAATTAGTCAAATCTATTTTCTGACATTTTGTAGACCAAACAATTAATTGAGAAAATAGTAGGCAAATTAATTGATGACGAAAATTATCGTTGGTTGCAGCTATTGTGGATGTATTGTTCATTTATTATTTATATGAATCTCAATTAATGATACCACTGCCTGCTTTCACAAGCCGGCATTCCTCTCTCAGAGTTCTGTGGCCTGTGTATGTGTGATATAATGTATCTGTGAGAAGCAGACTCGCATTGTACTTTTTGTTTTTATAAATACTAATTTAAGTGTGGGGAAATAATATGCTTCCGCCCCATGGGACCTTATTTCTGAAAAATGATGTATTGAAGTCAATGGAGAGAGAAGACTTATCTTTCGATCCCGTTTGAATTGTGCCATGAATTACACATATGATGTTTGTCAATCTTAAAAAATAATTTCCATGTCAAAAAAGTCACAGTTTGTCGTAAAACTGTTGAAATATAAGACTATGAAAAATACGCAACTAGAAAGACTACAAATCCCAGAGTTGCGTACATTACCGTTACACATCACACTCGTGTTACTCACCGAAACCTTGTAAAGCCGGTCCTGCATGCTGGCTCTTACGGAACCGACTAACTCCCCTTGTGTGTATGTACAGCTCTCAACATGCCCAGACTTGTAGTGATTTTCTCTTTTAATACTTTTCGCTTCATTCTGAAAGAAAGAGGTGAAATGTACTAACGTGACGGCCATCTTGGTGTTGGTGACGTATGCAAGACCAGAGATGTAGTTCATTGAGCGCTTCACACAAAAAAACGTGTTACTTCACAGTTTTACGGCACATTTTAATTTTTTTGACTTGCAAAATTATCTTTTAAATTGACAAACATCATATGTGTAATTCGTTGCACAATTCAAACGGGATCAAAAGATAATCTTTGTCTCTCCATTGACTTCAATACATACTTTTTCCGAAATACGGTCCCATGGAGGTCCACCGGAAAGGGAGTGACTTCGCCTCTCTATAGAGAGTTAGAAGGTGGCCGCCTCCGTTAAATTCAGTGCTGCCTCCAACTGTAACTAGATTTTGCTTTTACTGAAGAGAGGCGGCCTGAATCAAACCTTTCTGATTGCGCTGCTTCAAGGACTTAAAACAAAACACATCGGGATTAAAGAACTGATGCTTCAGTACCACGTTAATTCTGAATATGTGACTGGACTGGTTCTACTACAGATTCGACTGTCGCTTCCATTTTCTTCTCTGCTCACTCTCACTTGCTTGGCATCAGTATGAACACTCTTGGCTTTTTAGTCATAATTTATTGTAATTTAATATTTTTACCTCAGTAACAAGTTGGCGTTTAGGGGTAACTTGATACTTTTGTTGGCAACAGTTTGCGAGTGATTTCTTATTGAGCGAATCTGCTCAAATCTGTCTTATTTTGTCAAAACACACATTTTTCAGTGGCAAAAGTTTTGCCAAAATGCAGGTTTGGTCTGACATTCAGTTCACAATTAATTAAGAAGAAAATCAGGAAATTGTTACATTCGATGGATGTGGGAAGATGGATCCAGCAAATGTGTGGCATATAATTCAATCTTTTTTATAAATTATTATCGATCAACTAATAGACTTATGACTTTAAGGCACTGCATATCAGATGCAGATAGAAAACCATTTTCAGGCCTCAAAAAACAAACATTGCTCTCTATGGACCTCTACAATACAGAAATACTGGACAAGCTTGAGTTTTGTCGCCCAAAATGGATGAGTAGTAGAATAAAACATTCCATTTATTGATTAAATGTTACCAATTCAACAATACAAGACACAAAGTGAAGGATGATTGCATTCTTGTTGTCATCAAGGAGCCTTTTAACCACACAATGTAGCTAATGAATATGAATCGGAGCGTCTGAGGACTTGAAAAGATGGCCGAGATCCTGCGCCGGCTCACCACTACATTAGTGTCAGAGTAACGCTTAAAGCCCAGAGTCTCCATTTCAGCTGCGTGGAGAGGGACTACAGAAAGTCGATATCTGTGTTGAGCACAAAATGAACATGGTGTTTAATCCTATGTCCACAACAATAGTCTGCTCCATCACATTGCTTCACCCGTTCCGCTGTTGAGTTTACCTTCCACCGCCGGCCTCGGGGCACAGGCAGAAGGTGTGGGGGGTTTATTAGACCTAGCAATGTGTGTGTGTGTGTTTCTGTGTGAGCACATGTGATCGAGCTATATGGATTACACTCCGCAAAAGCCGTTCCTAGACTTCTTTTGATGGGGCTCAAATTGGCAGAGAATGTGACAGCTCTTGTGATGAGTCAGTCTGATGATCATCGTCTCACTTCCCTGACAAATGCGATTTAAAAAGGAGCCGTTATGTAAAGTCAGGATTAGCAAGGTTTGGACCATTTCCGGTAAAAACAGGATAATTTGAGTTCTAGAGCTATATCCTAATTGTTGTATGTTAACGGTTGACGGTACAGTAAAATACATGAGCTAAGTAGGGTACACTGAGTTCTTTGATCTTTACGTAGATGATGCACTCAACATCTCGACCAGAATGTTCAAAGTGGAAATGAAGAATTCTTTTTTTCATTTCTTCCATAATGCCATGCAGGTTTAGTGCATGATTCATCAGCACAGAGTAAAGCAGGTTAATGATTACCTGTCACCTGTATTCTGATAAGTTGTTCATGTATACTTTTTGTCGGTAGAAGAAATATTAATAGAAATGTTCTCTCGTTTTATAGGTTGTTACACCCTTGAATGTCAAATGTACACAGTTTGTAGCAGGCCAGCTAAGGGTATGGAAAAGTATTGCAGACCTAAGTAATTTATATTCCAACAGAACATATGCCAAGGTTGATTTTGTATTAAAAAGATATACGTTTTTTAATGTAGCCAAGAAACCCAATTTGGATTATGACACCATTTTTTAAATGGTGAAAATGTGATTGGCTTATATGGATTGATTTGTCTGGGCAGAATCTAGGAAATATTTAGTTTCTGAGACCTATGGTTCGAGAAGTTATTGGCCAAACAAAAAGAGTGTTTTTAAAGCATTACCATCTGACCAAATTGCAACATATTCGTCACTGCACTCCCTGCAATACACATGCCAAGTGTAAAGTGAGTGTTGACATGCATAGAGAAAAGCTGATGGTTAGATTAGTTGTTAAAACTGTGTATATTTATTATACACTCTTTATTTGCCACTTCAACAGCTCCGTTCCCCCACAGGCCTCATTACAGTTTCATCCCATATTATGGTGAGTGATATACAGTGGCTCTCTATTTCCAGCCTGACGTCGACCGACTGCCTGCATGGTGTTAGTACACCAGAGGGTTGATTTCTCTCTGTGTTGTCCTGTGGTTTTATCCCTCTCACCTCCTCACCTGGCCGCTGGCCTGTGGTCTGGCAGCCTCAGATGGTTAATTATCTCTTGTCTGAGCCGGGATCACCTCCCCGGGGGCCCTGCAGCATAACGCTGTATCAGAGGCAGCCTATTGAACTTCCTCCCAGCCCACTGGGGCATCCAACCACCTGGCTAATAACGATTCATGCAGCTGCCAATCCGCCTGAGCCGCGCCATCAATATTCCTGTCTGCAGAATAACATCAATTAAGAGACATGGATCTGAACATTGAGATGCAGGACAAATATCACCCGACGAGTTGATGTCTTAAATCGAAAGAACAGACAGCTGATACTGTGATCGTGGAGGAGCTTTTTGTCTTGAAGATATATTGTATGGCTATTACAAATAAGGCTACAACCACACATGAAATAGAAAGCAAATAGGAACATTTGCTACAATATTATACTAGTGAGACCTTATTAGGGGTTCTTGTATGTTCTTCAATAGTTGCTGGATTGCTGGGAAGATTGTAAAGAAGATCAACCAACTTGTAAAACTAAAATGCTTGAAAAGTGCATGAACACTTGCTTGTAGGCGCAAAGGTCTAGGGTTTGCTAAAGGTAACGGTTCAAACAGTTAACTCAAAAAGATGTCTGATATTAGGCAACTCACAAGTATGTATTGCAAAAATCGTTGTCAATAAAGTATTATAATACCCACTTTTATATAATCAGTAGTATGCCTTATTCCATCCCGTTGTAGAACATGATCACACAAAAAAAGGATTGTGACATAATTGTATTGTCAAACATCTTTAACATTTGGTAAAGGTGTGCAGGTAAAACATTGCTAAATAAGTTGTAAACTGTCTGTTAAAATGCAAGGCACAGACGGCCTCTGACTCTCAGCCTTCCCTCCCTGGGTGGCGTGTAAAGGGTCGGAGGCTGTGTTAATCATGCTGAACAGTGGGGAATATCTCGGAGCCTAACGCCGTTAATGGCGACATCAGCGAGAACAAGGGATGTGAAGGGGGGGCCGGCTGAAAACCCCAGACCCTACAGTGTAGGCCGGGGTTATTATCTGCAATTACCCTGATTGCTAAGCCCTTCATTTGAATGACTAAGGTTAAAGTAATTTATCCCTGGTGTTACTACCAAACTGAATCGGAAATGTTCATTATGCAGTCAGTGAATAATGTCCTAACTGTTTGGTAGGAAATACAGGGCAGTCAGACTGTGATCCTAGATGTAAAAGTTATCGGCGCTAAAGCAAATTAATTTGTTTTTTCTTGGCCCTTCTAGATGGCGTTACTTCCCGTTTGCTCTTTTTCCCTTGTTCTTCTAAAACTATTTGACTATAACACAGCAGAGCCTCATTGCATTTATTAAAAGCACTTTGATTGCCCTAGTTATGCCATCTGTGAAAGTCAAATTCCCAAATTCATAGTTATTGCTAATTCTCCCTGCGTCCTCAGACAAATATTGCTGCTCGGGAGCTCCGTATCTAGTGATCAATCATATCACCTCTCCGAACCCGCTATGCAATTTATTAAGTGCTGAACAAATGGGCCGGAGCAGGCGAGCGGCTGTTCCCAGGGCCAGGAAATGTAAATCTAAGCAGAGTAACAAATTAGTCGGACTTTGCTCTTTTTTCTGCTTGCATACTAAAATCGCTGGCGGCAATGCAAAGCAAAGCAAGGTAGACATTAAACTTGCAAAGGTTATAATAAGATACATTTGTATTTGTAAGCAGACAGCCAGAAGTTGTTGCTACTGATGCATTATGGTGCTACTAGAGAAATGGTGCTCTAAAGTCATTGTTTTCCTCCATTTCTTTCTCTTTTTCCATCTAATTATGACAAAGCTCACTTGTGTGCACTAACGGAAAGAACATTATTCTTTGCCACATTGTATTTTTTGTCAGAAGATGTAAATTCTACCACATACTGTGAACCTGTTTTACCTAGCTGTTTGGATTCCATTTACACCCACTAACAACCTGCGTCTACAATTTTGTATGGAAACTAAACTCCTTATCTCCCGTCAGTGTGCAAATGCATCAACCATATTGGCACACATAACATTGATATTGGACATTATTACAAAACCAACCCGGTATCACGGCAAGACGTGAACATGTGATGATTTACCATGCTGGGAGACGTGAAGATGTCACGATGTCGTCCCTTCAAACGTGACAGTTACACGGTATTGTTAACCCATGTTAACCAGTGGAGTAATAACCGGAAATGCCAAGCAAATGCTACCCCGACGTAATGATTTATTTTTTAATAGTCACACTCGATTACAGCGATTTTCTTGTTGCCCCAGCTGGTCGACATCTCTTTTAGCAGAAACAAAGGCTACATTAATGTATTAAATCGATGTTAATCCATGCATGTGGATGTGGAATTAACGGACGTGACGTTGTGCGATTGAGTTGCCAGGCAACAGCTTCGGTTCATGTTAATTTACAAACTCTTCAACTATAACCGTAGTTATATTTAAAAACATGTTAGAAGGCCTCACGAAATACTTTAATGCACATTAAAATGTAAATGTGAAGGAATGTGTGTATAACAAAATACATCGGTCATAAACGAAACCGGAAACAGACGTAGGCAAGATCCTCAGCTCGATGATTGGATGGTTTAGCCACAATGCATGCTGGGATTTGGTGTTTATGTGATGTGAAATCTGAAAACGTTTTCTAAAAACACAATAATACTTTATTCCGAGTGTGCTTGCTTTTCTCTTTGAAAGTCATCACATAACGGCATTGTAATACACGGTTCAGCTGCATTCAATATTACATATCTGCCGTAATTCTCTATTTATAGAGCCCTGATGAGAAGACTTCTAGACAAACTGGAAGAACTGCCGCCAAAACTGAACGTGACGTGGATCATACATAAATAAATAATTAAACAACATCTTACATTTCTTTTCACACAATACGTCTCCTTGCAGTATCAACACTAATTCGGCTGACCTTTATATTTGATCCAATTGGTAGATAGGCTGTATTTACACCATAACGGTGCACAGCTGATATAAAGGGACACCTAGTGGTTAAAGCATGTTATTGAATTGTATTATTTTATTATTAGATATTAATAGGATCCCTATAAAGTATATTCATTACTCGCTATTCTCGACTTAATTAAAGACTGTATATAATGACTAGTTTGCACATCCCTTTCAAGATTTCAAGATTTTCTAAGCTAAGGTTTATTGACATATCATATTATACACAACTGCGGTGTAGTTATGCAATGAATGAAAAACTTGGGTCGCAGGTTCCTCAAAAGTGACAAGACATCTATCAATATGTTTGTATACCTTAAAATATGTGTGTATACCATTAAACTGTCATTCTGCACATTTCTTATACTATCTACATACATAAGAGTAGAATTCATATGTATACTATCAGTTTAATAATAAACAAATACGTGCTTAAACATAGTTAACATTGCAGGAAAGCAATATATTAGACGTTAAGTACTTTGTCAGGCTTAATATTGATCTGTAGATACAAATGTCACTGTGTGTGCTGTGTGCTCTGCATGTGTGACCATTAAAGAGGGTTTCATCCCTCCACATTCTTCTTCTATACCCCCAAAGCTTTTTCTTATTCAAAAGAAGACCTTAACCTAAAGTACTCTTTAATGTTTAAATTAAGCCTTATTAGTTTGTCTGTTTTGCACATCCTCCTATTAATATCTAATAATACAATTCAATAACGTGCTTTAACCACTAGGTGTCCTTTTCTATCAGCTCTGCACCGTTATGGTGTAAATACAGCCTATCTACCAATTGGATCAAATATAAAAGTCAGCCGAATTAGTGTTGATACTGCAAGGAGACGTATTGTGTGAAAAGAAAATGTAAGATGCTGTTTAATTGCTTTAATTGTTTAATGTTGTTGCCCAAAGGCCTTAGAGTTTCCCAGCAATCTGGACATACATGTTAAAGTTCAGCCTTGCTTAAGTGCAAAATGTGGCTATGGGGAAGTTTTCCACGAAAACACTTTTATACATTTATAAACTAATGTTTTGGTACTCCTGTAGATATAAGCATATCTATATATAGCCATGTACTTTAAAGAACTACCAGACTTGGTTACTTTCCTAACTAGATATCTCGTTTTAGTCTTCAATGTGTTCCTTCCAGGAGAGAGATGAAATTAATTTGGAATAAAATGCATTATTTCCGCCAAAGGCCCAGTTATTCCACCATTTTGAGTTAAAGCAAATCATTTGAATTGACTTTATCAATCCGGACACATTACACCAACCAAAATTGTCATTATTATTTTCTTGGATACCAGTTGGAGACATAATTCAGGAACAAAGACTGCAGTGTAAATTGTAGGAAGACTGAGTTGGCTCGTGTTGCAAATCAGGAAAGCGGGCGGCTCATCAGTATTTCCTCTCTCCCCCCTTTATAGCCGTCATGGGTAGAAATGGCAACACGAGGCTCTTTCAACATGAATAACAGCCTCATACCGATGCTCCGACCCGGTCGTGAACTTCCCGGTATCTTTTGCAAACAGACGTCTCCCTGAAAATGGCAAAATGTTTGAAGTCCCTCCGCTAGATTTCCTCTGTGCCATATGAGAAGAGCAGATATTTTTTTCTCTCAGTGTTAACGCTCCCAAAACCTCACCTTTTATCTGGTCACTTAAAATTCATAAAGTGTGACTGGATGATTACTTTTACACATACTGCCTTTGACCTCCTGTCGTTTAATTATCATAAAGCTGCACAGAGGAGAACGAGTCATTGCCTCCTCTTTTGTGCCACTGTAATTGCGTTCTTAATTTTGGGAGGTGAGAAATACTGATACAGCAGCTCAGACCAGATATCACAGGAGTTACATTGTTGTAGTGAGAGGAGGGAGACGAAAGATGGGAGGGGCTCGACTGAGAAACAATGGCAGAGATGAGGTCCCAGCAATGACACTCCAACATCACGTTAATAATTTGTCATAACGAGGCAAAAGTGTAGCCATGGGAAATGACAGGAGTAACCAAAAAAGATCAAATTCCCATTGTGAACTTCATAGTGTTATGTGAATGAGTCCCGAACCTGGCAATTAGTTAGCATTCTAGCACTTGGGGGACTCTCAAAGTAAATGGTTTTTTTCAATGGTTCAGTTCTTGGTTAGATTCCCAAAATAAGGTCTGTGGCACAAACTTGCAAGATTTTCACGTTTTTTTTTATGACAGAATACGTCAGTAAACACTCCACGAACATCTAAAGCTTTCATGTGTTTTAATACGGGGGACGCTACCGAGTGGCTAAATGAGACAACAAGTCCGCCTTTGGCTTAGCAGTGTTGTCTAGAAGTCTTGGCCCTATCATGTAGTTCATTTGTAGCGTTACGTTATTTTCTAGCGATTGTATTCACGCTTTAAATAAAATTGGTATTAATACGTGAAATGATCCTGCTGAACAAAATGTGTAAATATCATACATGTGCCACATAACTTATTTTCTTGCACTATTCCAAAATCTAGGGTTGCTCTGATCGGCTGATACTCACTCTCTGACGATCGGTGCTCTCTAAAAATGCCGTTCGCGAGAGCCGATCGCATGACGTAAAATGATGACGTAAAATACATGACACTTTTCTCAGTGTGCGGCAAAACAAGCTCGCCAAAATGGCTTCACCAGTCTGGCAGTATTTGAAGGTGTCCGAAAAAGACAGTAAAATAGCGGTATGCAACGTGTGTGAAGCAGAAACCCTGCAGCTCCACCCGCTGTG